>NC_053023.1:567985746-568142219 GCF_003073215.2 Triticum urartu | reverse complement strand
ATATCCGCGTGGACGTCGAGCTGCAGGGACCCTAGGACCTCCAGACGGTCATGTACTACGCCCGCGCGTTCGAGCGCCGGGCGGTGGCCATCCAGCAGGCATCACCGTCCCGGGCCGCTGGGCCGCCACCCTGGCCCGATGTTCCCGCGCAGGGTCGGCCTGCTCAGGCTTCCGCGGCACCCCTTGCCGCGACCGCGGCACGCCCGTTCCGCCGGCTCACCTCGGCCGAGCTACTCGAGCGTCGCCGCCAAGGATTGTGCTTCAACTGCGACGAGACCTACATGCCGGCCCACGTCTGCCCCCGACTCTTCTACCTGGAGGCTGCAGACTACATTGAGGAGGACGCCGTCGCCGCCGGGCTCGGCGACCTGGCCGCCCCAGCGGCCGCGGAGGTGTTTGACGCTGGTTGATCACCTCGAGGAGTTCAGCAAGCGCTTCCCCGCCTTACAGCTCGAGGACGAGCTGTTTGTGCAGGCGGGGAGAAGTGTTATGACCGGCATATTAGGTGGGCTGTGGCCCGAGTTATCTTATCGTTATTAGGGGCTTAGCCCAGTTATCTTATCGGTATTAGGGTCGTTTGCTTAGGAGTCAAGTAAACCTCTCTATATAAGGAGAGGAGATGTATCAATCTAATCAAGCAAGAAGCAATCAGTATTTGCTCGGCTTCCCTTAGGGAGCCGGGAGACCTAACTCTAGCCGCCTCTTGCGCCACCGCCGCCTCTTCTCCACCAGGCAAGGACGGCGCCCAGCCGCCGGCCGCCGCGCCCTCGACCTCGTCTTCCTCCATCTTTCCTCTACAATCTCCGCCCTAGAACCGGCAGAACCCTAACTCCTAACATATACACTGAAAAGGTCCAATGTGTGATGTGTCCGTCCATTAAACATCCAAGGTCGAAACCATCTTAGATCTGTTCAAAGTTCTCTGTTCTGTTACCGAGTGCAACCCCTTCATTTTGTTCCGAACTTATTTATACCATTGGCAACCAAAGTTCTTGATGTTTGTTGTTTATTCATTTGCTGGGGTACCCTGAACTTCGTTGTTATGATGCCCTTGTTAAGTAGGTGTTTTGGGGCTAAACCTACTGGTGCAGACCTAGCAGTAGCGTTCACATCCCATGTGGCGGTTGGCTAGACCAAGTAGTCAATGCTTAGTTCTAAACTCCAATAACCGGACTAGTTAGGATACAATTCAGCAGAGGCCCTGATACTATGTATCAATTGAGCAATGTATTCTCTAGTCGTCAGGTTAATATTCTACTTCAAGTTGTATTCTAGGATGACTGTTTACTATAAAAGGAGGGGCAGCGTGTACTAGGAAATCATCAAGAAATAAACAGATTAGCCTCCCCTGTAAAACAAAAACAGATTAGTTCCCAAATTCCAAGTTGCTCGGAGCATTGTATAACGGCTGGGAATAGCCCCTCTGTGCGCACAATGTGGAACGTTTCTGTTTGGCAAGGGGAATGTGTGGTGAAGGATCTGTACACTTGGTGCATGTAGTAGTTCACCTACCGCATAAGAAATATATGCTGTCACAGACATGGAAAGGGTTACATTGGATATGTATAATGAATCAAACACTGGTGGGATCCATGGGTTGCTGCATACAAGGGCTACAAGAAGTATAACAGAAAGGGACCATTGAGACGGTAGTTTCAAGATCGTATAAGCGCCCTAGTCTATACTGATATGAAAGACACGGATTTTGTGGATCTAGAGCATCTTGCCCATCATCTAATTGGAGGGGAAGTTAGGCCATAATTGTGCTTAAATCCATTAGTTGGCCTAATCAATCCTCATAAAAGTTGTTTCCTTCTGCACAGAATTTGTGCCATTTGAATGCTCAACACTCATCAACCTGTTGTATACCTGTTTATTGAGTACAATTTTATTGTCTTGTGAATTTGGTATTTGCAGGGATAAATACGTTTGATGATACACCGCCAGAAGAATGGTTTCAAATGAATGCTGTTCTTCGTCTCAGCTTGGGCAATTTCTTGTTTTTTGCAATATTTGCTCTCACGATGATTGGTGTCAAAAACCAGAACGATAGGCGAGACGCATGGCACCATGGTGGCTGGATTGCAAAGTTTGCTATCTGGGTCGTTCTTGTTGTTCTTATGTTCTTTGTCCCGAACATCGTAATTAGTGTTTATGGTAAGCTCTTTTTTGCTGTTCATATCATATATTGTTAAGTTTATTTGCATAGCAATCTTGATCATGTTTATGCTTTCACCCCTTTTTTTTCTGTTGATATGTGTTTCCCCCTTGGTCGGTTGGGGGCGTGCTCTAGAGACCAATAACTAATTTCAACTTGGCAACAATATACTTTGAACTTTAGAGTCTACACATGATGAAGATTCTATCATGGATGATGATTCAGTAATCTTATCAAGCTTCAGCAACTGCAAGTTTCATACATGAACTGCAAATCTGAGGGTATAAACATATTGTAATTGGAGCTTTTGTTTATTGCGTAGTTGTTACCATAGACTGGGGATCTTCATAGGCTGTGGACGGCTGAAAATTCTATGGGCTGTAACTGCCTCTTAATGGCCTTACCGGTGACTCTGGGTGAATTAGGTTAAATTTTCATTTCAGAAACCAGCTCACATATGCTATTGGGATAACTTCACCGCAAATACTAAGACTGTAACTCAAATGGTATCTTTAGTCCTCTAACCACGTGACTTCAACCATACAATCAAAGAATTTTCCTAAAAGTCCATGGGTGTGGGACAAGCTAATGTGACTTATGTTAACATGCCCAGATGCCCTGCATCCTGTAATTCTCAGAGAACTTTCTTATACACAGGTTTGGAGGAACTAGGGGCATATCATACCACATGCAGATCTCTAAAATTCTCCTTCTCGGTTTGATAATTGACCACTGACTGAATTTTGATAGACTTCATATAAGACAAAACCACGATGAGGACTACCACCTCTCTCTTTTTGTTTGTGTGTGTGTGTGTGGGGGGGGGGGGGGGGGGGGGGGGTATGTTGAAATCAAAGAGGTTTTGATGATTGCGGCAGCTAATTGACAGTTTGCGCTATATACACCGTATATTTCCAAATCCCTGATGAATCGGTTACATATAGCATGTTTCTTGAGGTTCTGGTCTTTGTCATTGCAGAGATATTGTCAAAGTTTGGATCTGGCTTGTTCCTTCTGGTACAAGTCGTGATGCTTTTAGACTTCACAAATAATTGGAATGACTCTTGGGTTGAGAAGGATGAGCAAAAGTGGTGAGTGGGGCACGCATCAGCTAGTATTGCTTGAACCCAAGTTTGTGTTGTCCCTATCACTGATTCTGTCATCTTATGTAATGTTCAGGGAAATAGCTTTGCTGGTGGTGACTGTGATTTGCTATCTCGCCACGTTTGCCTTCTCCGGTGTGCTCTTCATGTGGTTCAATCCCTCTGATCATGATTGTGGTCTCAATGTGTTCTTTATTGTCTTGACAATGATTCTTGCTTTTGTATTTGCAATAATTGCTTTGCACCCCCAGGTGACATACCACTTTCACCCACTTCAGTATATGTACCTTTCCCTCTGGACATAACCGACTGGTGGAGTTCGGGATGAAAATTAAGGGAGGGTTGTTGATGCATAAATTGGTCCATTTAGGTGTGGCCAGTTTGAAGCTTAATAAGTAACATATAAATACTAGTCAATGAAATTGCACAAGTAGTTTAGAAATCATTGTTGCTTGATATTTTCTCGTGGTCTGGAAATCTTCATTGTGTAGTACAAGAAAATGAAACTGAATTTTGTTGTTCCATGTTTATGCCATCTGCATGCATGTAGACATCATTCTTTTGTGTATGTTAGCAAGGCAGACTAAAAAAGGGGGGATGGTAACACCTCTGAAAATGTCTTGTAATTCTCCCATTGAACACAAAATGTGCTTCCTACCGTATGTTTGCTCTCCACATTTGAGCCAGAGCTAGTGTCACATATTCAGTTTAGTGTTCGTACTTGAAGAAATAAGTTAATAACGTAATTTTCTGTTCATATGTAATATTGTTTCTTTGTCCAGGTCAATGGGAGCGTTATGCCTGCTTCGGTCATTTCTGTTTACTGTGCATACCTGTGTTACACTAGTCTCTCGAGTGAACCATATGACTATGCGTGCAACGGGCTTCACATGCACCCAAAGCAGGTCTCAATGAGCGCCCTTGTGCTTGGGATGCTCACCACCGTGCTCTCTGTAGTGTACTCTGCCGTTCGCGCTGGATCTTCCACTACTTTCCTTTCGCCGCCGTCGTCTCCTAGATCTGGTAAGAATGTACCAGCTACAGTATGCGAAACACACACTGCCTCGTGCTTGTCTGACATTTTTCACTCATGCTGATCGACGATGCAACAGGTGCGAGGAACCCTTTGCTTGCTGACTCCAATGTGGAGGAGGGGAAGGGCAGCAGCGAGGGAAGTGAGCCGCGGCCTGTGAGCTATTCTTACACCTTCTTCCACCTTATATTCGCCCTCGCGAGCATGTACTCGGCCATGCTTCTGACGGGCTGGACGAGCGCCACTTCAGATAGGTCGGAGCTGATGGATGTCGGATGGACGACCGTCTGGGTGCGCATCTGCACGGAGTGGTCCACCGCAGCGCTGTACATCTGGACCCTTGTTGCTCCGCTGCTCTTTCCTGACCGGGACTTCTCATGAGCATGTCCGTTGCAGTTCATACAGAGATTGGTGTGCTTTGAAAGAGCTAGCAGAATATCTATGTATATATGTCCAACATGCTTGTTGCCTCTGAAAGTACTACCTAGGTTGTAATTGTGAAATCGGTGCAGTAGTAGCTATGCATGTATATGTAAGTGATACTTTGAAGTTAGCATTGGTCGCTGACTCACTGTCAATCTGTCATGATGTATGCAATGGGGATATCATCTGAATGGAACTGTTTCGGGGCATCCAGCTTTGCTCATGTTATTTGCTGAAGAGGGAGCATATAGACCTATATATGGTAAGGCGCGTCGATATAGGTCCATTTGGCACAGACGAATTTACATGGTCGTGGTCACGGCGATGACGTTCAGCAGGATCTTGGTCGCCTTCCCAGTCATCGACTTGTCCGTCGAACACGTTCACTGCGGAATCGACTGGAGGGCTCGCATCGCAGCGCGGGCTCAACGCCTTCACTGGGACGACCTTTTCTGCAGCTTTGATCGCCTGACGCAGTTTGAATCACTAGTCACTGGACATCTCCTCCCACCGGCTCCCCCGAGTAATACTGGTGGAGGCGGTACTGAACATGCCAGAGAGTGACACACACTATAAATCTACGTGCAGGTACGGCTGCTATCAGGCTACGGAAGTTGACTATGGAACAGCTACTCTAGTTAACAAGGGAGTTGTTGGCTTTTGCACTTTATATTATGAAATGAAATGATAGCCTTTTTGCTTGTGTCAGCCACAAAACCCTGCTGCCCTCGTGCAACAAAAGGCGCCGGATTGGGCGGTGCATCCGCATCTGCTTCTGCTTTTAGAAGGGGAACCAGCTGCTTTTGCTAGACTCACTCCACGATCTCAGGCTCTCAGCCCACCTACTCTAAGAGCATCTCCAACAGCCGCAGTAAAAAGCTCGCGCGGTAAACCGAGTCTTTTGGGCGCGTGGGACATTTCGGCACGCTCCAGCGGTGGCGGGAAAATCGCGCGCGCGGGAATGATTTGCGCGCGCGCGTGAAAAGGCGGCAGGTCGCGCGCTTTTTTTGTCGCACCGCTTCCGGCGCGCCTATAAAATACGGCGCGCGCCACACGCCTATTACACACGCTTCTCTTTCTCTTCCGTTGCCACACGCCCCTCCACCGCTTTCTCGGTTGCTTCCGCTGCCACCCGCGCCACCGCTCCAGCGCCCCGCCATCATGCTGCCACGCCGCCGAGGAGTGTCGGGCTACCGCGGCGTCCGCCAGCGCCCCAACGGCGGGTTCTACTCGGAGATACGGTCCGGCCAACTCCGGCTCGGCCTCGGCACCTTCGAGACGGCGCATGAGGCCGCCCGCGCGTACGACGCGGCGGCGTGGCGCCTAGGCAGGCCGCGCCAGCAGATGAACTTCCACGATGTCCACACGCTGCAGCAGGCGCTGGACGTTGCCCCGCTGCCTCGTCTTCGCACGGCACAAGACCGTGCGGAGCACGTTGAGCGGCAGAACCGCCTCCTCGTCGCCCATGAGGACGAGCGGGTCATGGCGGAGTGGCGCCAACAACACCCGGAGGACGTATCCTACGAGCAAGCCTACCGGGCAAGGCACCGTGAGGAGGAGACGCAAAGGCGCCGCGCTGAGCGGTTGGACAGGCGTCGGCGGAAGGCCCTGGCGCTATCCCAGTGCGATGTAGTTGAGAATGGTGGTGAGACGATCTTTACATCTGATGATGATCGTTGGGAAGATATGTGGCTCGATACCTCGAATCAGACCAGCGAGGATGGCGACGATGACGATTACGACGACGACTGGGAGTAGGATGTAGCTGCACTAGTAGTTTTTATCTATGTCCTTGCACTATCTAAATAATTTTTATCTATCTATGCTATGGAACTATGTAAAATATCTATGTATCGTTTTTTCTATCTATGAATTTATTAAAAAAATGTACGCACCGTTTAGCGCGCGCTGCATTTTAGCGCGGCCGCTGGAGCTACGCGCGCGCGCTCAATTTTAACGCGTCTGCTAGAGCAACCGCTGCCGACCGCGTCAAATCAGACGAACGGCACGCGGCAAATGACTTTTTTGCACGCGGCGCGTTGCGCAGCTGTTGGAGATGCTCTAATCAATCCCCTCCGCTCCCGTCAAGGTCTCGCACTGCACGCACGACTTGGTCGCTCCTTTCTTTTCCTTTTTTTGTTGTTGAAAATGGCCGCTCCTGCTTTCTTGGCAGACAAGGGAGCGTGGAGACTGGGGCGGTGGACTGACGGTGGAAGAAACTGCAGGGCCGCAAAGGGCAAACGCACGTACGCTGCCTCTCGCCGTGTTCACATCGAAACGGGAGATGCGCGCGTCTCTCCATCTGCTCCTGTCCACCGACAAGCGTCAGGGAAGAGGAATCTTGACGGCCCGGCACGAAACGGAAGAGAGGGAAAAGAAATGCGCATCTTCGTGCCGAGGTCGAGGGTATTTCATTGCAGTACGCGCATTTTCTCTCTTTTCTTCCTCTTCTTCTTCTTCTTTTCTTTTTGATTTGACTTGGAGGGTTTTCTCTGGTAGTAGTAAAAGAGGAATTCGAGCGAGGGAAAGGGACATTTTCTGTTGGAACGACGAAGCTTCAACCAAGCAAAAGTAGCACCCGGGAAACAGTCTGAGACCAAAAACTCCTTTCCTTCCTCAAAATAAAAAATCACTCCTTTCCGAGCCGGTTCGAATTCGTATCCCGGTTTAGTTTTAGGTTTTGCTTGGTTGATGAAAATACTGTCGATTCTCAAAAAAAGAAATGGTGTGAGTTGTGGACTGCGAGAAAGTGCCTGTGAATTGGGAATTGAGGAGAAGTTGAAAATCGATGTGGTTCCAGATTTCGCGGTTAAAATGTTTAGTGTTTTCCCCGCAAAAATGAATAAGAAATATTTAGAGTTTAGGGCTTAGGGTTCGGCTTCTTGACTTGCCCCAAGCATCATGGCCATGGAGAGTCTAGAGGCACATCCATCTGGCTTGGCACATGTGGCGATAGCTCCCTGATGCGTTGGTGCGGGGGCACCGGGATTAGTGTCTGGAATGAAAACGCTCGTGGAGTTAGCTTGATGGGCGGCAAGGGTAGAGCATGTAGCTCCACATCGGCCGTCGCGCTGATATCTGTGCATGGATCTTATAGTATGTTCAGATCCGCTTGCTCAGTCTGCGTGCGTGGTCTCTTTTTTGTGAGATCTAGTAAGTGAACACAATTGCATCCAAGAAGGCATTGTAGGGGAAAGGATACTGGTTTGTATTAACTAGTGTCTTGTAATATACAATGGTAAACAACTACCGAGCGGGGCCTAAGGGCATCTTCAATGGTGTCACACACTCCTCCCCTACTTGTTCAAATCGAACAGTCCAGATAAAAAGGTCACCCAACATTGTCCCCCACTTCTCCCGTAATTTTCTAGATTGTCCGAAATCCTCTACTTTGGTATCAAATCAAGGCAGGAGTAGAGGATGTCTGGGTTGTCCGCCACTAGGCATGAACACCATGACCCCACCAACCCTCCTCGTCAGCTACTCCACCCCTCTACTCCACTATATCTGCTTGAACCCAGTCCCGGACGCTCCCCCCCCCCCCCCCCACACACACACTAGCACTACCTCAACCTCCGCCTAGGCCCTGTTGGAAATATGAGCAAATTACTACGAGATTTAATCCGAATAAATAGGAAATAGATCATGACAGCAATAGCAGAGATTAAACTAATCATGCGAACTAGCATAGTAGATGAACATATCACATCTAGGGCACATACTAGAAACATGAATTCTACCACGATCTCGAATAGGAAGGATAGAATCACATACGATGCAGCGGAAGGAGCACCGCCGGCGTTGATGTTGTCGCCCATGTCGTCGAGGATGAGGTTGCCGAGGTCGGGGAAGAAGTCGTCGTTCGCGAAGTCGTCGCTGCCAGCAGTCGCGCGAGTGCGCTCCCCAAAAACCTGATCGCCCCTCTCCCGTACAGGATCACGAGAGGCGGGGTTCCGGAGGCCTGCTGTCCCTTCTCCCGGTGCACGCCGAAAGGAGGGATGGAGAAGACTTGCTTGGCGGCGCAATGATCTGGAATGGTGGTGAGAAACCATACGAAGCGGCGGCGGCTAGGGTAGATGTCTGCCTGACTATATAGTGCGGGCCGGGTAGGTCGTGGGAGTAAACCCCACGTCCGAGTCGTCACGATCCAAAAGAATCGGAAACGGTTCAGTAATTAACGCGTCTGTTAATTATTAATTAATGACTCATTAATTCTTTTATGTATGATTAGTTATCTTTGCAAGTCTCTTCGAATTATCAGTTTGGTTTGGTCTACTAGATTGGTTTTTCTTGCCATGGGAGAAGTGCTTAGCTTTGGGTTCGATCTTGTGGTGTCCTTTCCCAGTGACAGAAGGGGCAACAAGGCACGTATTGCATCGTTGCCATCGAGGATAACAAGATGGGGTTTATTTCATATTGCATGAATTTATCTCTCTACATCATGTCATCTTGCTTAAAGCGTTACTCTATTTTTAACTTAATACTCTAGATGCATGCTGGATAGCGGTCGATGAGTGGAGTAATAGTAGTAGATGCAGAATCGTTTCGGTCTACTTGTCACGGATGTGATGCCTATATACATGATCATGCCTAGATATTCTCATAACTATGCTCAATTCTGTCAATTGCTCAACAGTAATTTGTTCACCCACCGTAGAATACTTATGCTCTTGAGAGAAGCCACTAGTGAAACCTATGGGCCCCGGGTCTATTCTCATCATATCAATCTCCATTACTTTAATCTTGCTTTGCTTTTACTTTTTACTTTGCATCTTTATACCAAAAATACCAAAAACATTATATCTATCAGATCTCACTCTCGTAAGTGACCGTGAAGGGATTGACAACCCCTAATCGCGTTGGTTGCGAGTAGCTATCGTTTTGTGCAGGTACGAGGGACTTGAGCGTGGCCTCCTACTGGATTGATACCTTGGTTCTCAAAAACTGAGGGAAATACTTACGCTACTCTGCTGCATCATCCCTTCCTCTTCGGGGAAAACCAACGCAAGCTCAAGACGTAGCAAGAAGGATTTCTGGCGCCGTTGCCGGGGAGTCTACGCAAAAAGTCAACATACCAAGTACCCATCACAATCCCTATCTCTCGCATTATATTATTTACCATTTGCCTCTCGTTTTCCTCCCCCCCCAATTCACCCTTGCCGTTTTATTCGCCCTCTCTCTCTATCCTCCCTCTCTATTTGCCTCTTTTGCCCGCTTGCCTTTTTTTTGCTCGTGTGTTAGATTGCTTGTTGTCGCGATGGCTCAACCGAGATTTGGTGATCTCCACCTCAAAAGGTTAGAGGAGATCGAAACCAACGTTAGGAAGTTTATGGTTTTGCAATTTGAGCATAATAATTTCTTTAGAAACGAGCTTAAGGAACAAAAAAGTTTTATGAGTTATACAAATAAAGAGCTAGATGATATGTCTAAAGAATTTGATGGTATAAGATCCCAAATTGCTCGTCTAGAAAAGATGACTGCTGAAATTTCGGATATGCAAGCCACCTTAGTCAATAAGATGGCCGCTAAACCGAATGCCTATGAAAATCAAGATGAAGATCTAAAAGTTATTGATGTGTCCCCTATTAAATCTTTGTTTTGCAATATGAATCTTGATGAAACTGGATATGATCTTCCTTTACCTAGAAGGCGTTCTAAAAATTCGGAGTATTTAGATCTTAATGATGAAATTGATGAAAGTGGGATTGAAAGAAATAAAAATCTAGATGTTGCTAAACCCACTATATTGGATTTCAAGGAATTTAATTATGAAAGTTGCTCTTTAATTGATTGTATTTCCTTGTTGCAATCCGTGCTAAATTCTCCACATGCTTATAGTCAAAATAAAGCCTTCACCGAACATATTGTTGATGCCTTGATGCAATCTTATGAAGAAAAACTTGAGTTGAAAGTTTCTATCCCTAGAAAACTCTATGATGAGTGGGAACCAACTATTAAAATTAAAATTAAAGATCATGAGTTTTATGCTTTGTGTGATTTGGGTGCTAGTGTCTCTACTATTTCCAAGACTTTGTGTGATTTACTAGATTTTCGTAATTTTGATGATTGCTCTCTAAACTTGCATCTTGCGGATTCCACTATTAAGAAACCTATGGGAAGAATTAATGATATTCTTATTGTTGCAAATATTAATTATGTGCTCGTAGATTTCATTGTTCTTGATATAGATTGCAATCCTTCTTGCCCTATTATTCTTGGTAGACCTTTCCTTAGAACGGTTAGTGCGATTATTGATATGAAGGAAGGGAATATTAGATTTCAATTTCCATTAAAAAGGGCATGGAACACTTTCCTAGAAAGAAAATAAAATTACCATATGAAACTATCATGAGAGCCACTTATGGATTGCCTACCAAAGATGGCAATACCTAGATCTATCCTCGCTTTTATGCCTAGCTAGGGGCGTTAAACGATAGCGCTTGTTGGGAGGCAACCCAATTTTATTTTTATTCCTTGCTTTTTGCTCCTGTTTAGTAATAAATAAATTATTTAGCCTCTTTTTTGGTTGTGTTTTTTGTGTTGAATTAGTGTTTGTGCCAAGTAGAACCGTTGGGAAGACTTGGGAAAAGTCTTGTTGAACTTGCTGTAAAAAACAGAAACTTTAGCGCTCACGAGAACTGCTGTCATTTTTATTTGAAGAGTGCTATTTAGTTAATTCTTTTTCAAGATGATTAATAGATAAATTCCTCACGTCCAGCAATTTATTTTAGAATTTTTGGGGTTCCAGATCTTGCGCTAGCTACAGATTACTACAGACTGTTCTTTTTTTGACAGATTCTGTTTTTCGTGTGTTGTTTGCTTATTTTGATGAATCTGTGGTTAGTAAAATAGTTTATAATCCATAGAGAAGTTGGAATACAGTAGGTTTAACACAAATATAAATAAATAATGAGTTCATTACAGTACCTTGAAGTGGTATTTTGTTTTCTTTCGCTAACGGAGCTCACGAGTTTTCTATTTTGAGTTTTGTGTTGTGAAGTTTTCAAGTTTTGGGTGAATTCTTTTGATGGATCATGAAACAAGGAGTGGCAAGAGCCTAAGCTTGGGGATGCCCATGGCACCTGTCGGTGTCAAAACCGGCGGATCTCGGGTAGGGGGTCCCGAACTGTGCGTCTAGGCCGGATGGTAACAGGAGGCAAGGGACACGAAGTTTTACCCAGGTTCGGGCCCTCTCGATGGAGGTAAAACCCTACGTCCTGCTTGATTAATATTGATGATATGGGTAGTACAAGAGTATATCTACCACGAGATCGGAGAGGCTAAACCCTAGAAGCTAGCCTATGGTATGATTGTTGTTGTGTATATTCTTCTACGGACTAAAACCCTCCGGTTTATATAGACACCGGAGAGGGTTAGGGTTACACAAAGTCGGTTACAATGGTAGGAGATCTACATATCCGTATCGCCAAGCTTGCCTTCCACGCCAAGGAAAGTCCCTTCCGGACACGGGACGGAGTCTTCAATCTTGTATCTTCATAGTCCAGGAGTCCGGCTGAAGGTATAGTCCGGCCATCCGGACACCCCTTAATCCAGGACTCCCTCAGTAGCCCCCGAACCAGGCTTCAATGACGATGAGTCTGGCGCGCAGATTGTCTTCGGCATTGCAAGGCGGGTTCTCCTCCAAATTCTGTGTACCTGTTGAATAAAGTCCGGTTTCTTGTAGATGTTGCGCTCCTTGGCTTCTACGCCCAATAATGGCCGCTTCCCACGTGTCAAACGAATATGAAAAGTCTGAGTGTTTTTACATTCACACCCCTAGCCGCGTAAATGAGCTGACCTATTTAAGGGGACGAGGATTTAGATCCAAACCACATCTTCCCCCCTTCGCGAGTGTTCATCAGAGCGCATCCGACAAAGGTCCATTCCACCATGGCCAGCCGTCGCGACTCCTCTCGCCCTTCCAGCCCTCAGCCTGGATATTGGGAGAGATGCTCCATCCCGCATAGTGAGCTAGTGACGCTCCAGACCAAGGGATTTCTCCCCCGGCCTATATGGTCCCGGTTCGAGCCGGCCTTGCCATCTATAATGGCGGAGAGCAAGCGGAGAGTGCCCCTGGTCCCTCCAAAGGAAAGCGGGTGTGCCTCGTCCCTTATTTAATAAGGGGGCTCGGATTTCCAATCCATCCATTTCTCCGGGGGCTCCTGGAGTTCTATGGCCTCCAGCTACACAATCTCACGCCTGCCTCCGTATTGCATATCGCGGGCTTCGTAGCCCTCTGCGAGCTGTTTTTGGGTATCG
The DNA here is from genome assembly GCF_003073215.2 of Triticum urartu. Classification (NCBI taxonomy): domain Eukaryota; kingdom Viridiplantae; phylum Streptophyta; class Magnoliopsida; order Poales; family Poaceae; genus Triticum; species Triticum urartu. The sequence continues at coordinate 568,129,243 of NC_053023.1, read as the reverse complement.
AGGCTCATTTCGGGCTATGGAAAAGGTTATTCTGCCTTGTGCCCCGCTCTAAGGAGGGGTCAATGTATCAAGTGGGCGGAGCCGAAGTGTGGCGAACGCCGGGACCGGATATCTGTCTGGAACCCCAAAGAAGGCGTCCGAAGACTGGCCCTCGGAATGGTTTTATATAGAAGACATCCCGCTACCGGATCCTGTCCGGATCGGCCTCCCTGAATTCGATAGTGCTCCCTTAAAGAAGCGCCTAAGCCGGCGTCCACGGAGCCCTTAGAGGGAAAGTGGCAGGGACATCATTTACCTGATGGGCCGAATAAGATTGTTAGCCCATTCCGGACTAACCATGATCGGGGTTATGGCCGAATGCATTATGCGGGGGGTGCAACCGCTTCAGTATAGAAGCCACCCCATGTGGGACTTCAACAGGAAGGACGACGCCACCCGCTACGGCCGTAAGGGGCCGGATTCAGCTGCCGCTCTACTAAAGATCTTGTCCACTTTGTATAAGGGAGGAGAGGAGGAATTTCTCCGTGTCAACCCACATGGTGGATTCTTTATGCACAATCCCCCAAGCTGGGTAAGCGGTCGTATTTACTTGCCCATCCGTTTTGTATCCCATTGTTAAATATTCAGTCTGACGACTTCAACGCAGGAACTACGCCGGGCTGTTAAGGAAATAAGCAGCCCTCCTCCACAACCCGAGGACCCAGGACGGTCCCTCGACCCGGCCTCTCAAGAGGATCTGGACATATCTGTGGAGCTGATTGATGGAGTGTTCCATTAATTGAGCAAGGACAACGCCTTGGTGCCCATTACGGCCGATTACCCAGGGCTAATCCCGGCCTCCCAGGTAACTGAGATCGAAGTCCCAGTACCCCAAATAGGTGTCCGCCCTCTCGTGTTTTCAGTTTCCTGATTACAACCGAACTTTGCAGGGGGGGTTTTAAGGGGAAGGCCGAACCTGCGGCGACAAGCCAACGAGGGGCCGCAGGGCCCCGTGGGCAGAAAAGAAGTGCAGTCCGGACCGAGGCATCAGCGGCAAAGGTATGGCGCGCCCCCTTATCCCAGGTGTTATACCTTCGAGGCACATTGACACTCATGCTCTCTTTAGGACAAAGAGACCTCGCCGGACTATATCCGGAGAGGCTGCCAATCGCGCCTCCACCAGCCAGGCTCCAAAGCCTAGTCCGGAGGCAGAGGCGAACGCAAGGTGCGCGCTAGACGCTCCTCCGACGGAGGATGTGGACGGGTTGTCTGCCACCAACTCTGAGGTGGAGAGTGCCATGAACCACAGGCGTTGCCGGACAATTCTTTGCGACGCTTGTTTCTCCCAAGGGGCGTTAGATGCCTTTAACTCGGGAGATGCGTACCTCCGTGCCGCTCAAAATGGTCTAGCCAGAGCCACGGAGCAATATGTAAAAGACATACGGGTAAGAAAATTTTGGTAATTATATATATATATATATATATCAGTAGCCCCCGAGACTTGAAACAGTTAGAATAACTGATTTAAGGATCATTTGTTATGCAGGTTCTTACAGAAAAGAATTCCATACTGTCCAAGGAGCTGGAAGAGTGCAAAGCCCAACTTGAGGCTGCACTAGCCGCGGCAGGGGAGCCCAAGGAGACACCCTCTGGTAATATACACTTCGAAAGATAAGTATTTTGCGAAGCACGGCATGGGTGCGAATCTGACAAATGAAATTGCAGATGGCGCCGGATTGAATCCGGAAAGGCAACACCTCCTACGCCAGCTAAAGGCTGGTGAGAAGGTGCTGACAAAGGTGAGGCAGGAGAAGAACGATCTCCAAGATGCCAACACCAAGCTGGGCGTCGAGTTGAAAGATGTCCGTGCCTAGCTGTCAGACTCCGTGAAGGAGAATCAGCGGCTTCGGCGCGGCATATTTAGTAAGTGCTTGAACGAACCTTTGAAAGAAAGTTCGGCGGGGAAGTCGACTAAAAGAGCAATGTCTGTAGGTGTGCTAACAGGTCGTCCTGCAGAGGAGATGCCCGGTTCTACGGGTGACCTTCTTCCCGAGCTCTCGCAACTGCTCGATCGAGTTCGGCAGGCGATGCAAGGCGTCGCCCAGGCCCTGTGGCCATCCGTCTCCATGCCCGAAGGTCTTGGAGAGCTTGCGGAGAAGCTAAAGGGATCACGGCGGCGCTTCCGATTGTGGAAGATATCGGCCTGCCGTCAAGGCGCTAGGGAGGCCTGGGCCATGGTGAAGACGCGGTATGCAAAGGTTGACCCCAACCACATGGCCGAGGTCGGTCATGTAGGGCCCGATGGGAAGGAGATCCCTGTAGGCTTAGTATACGGCCAAGTAGAGTTGGTCGCAAAGTATTCCCAGCAGGACTGTAAATTAGACAGCCTGTTAGATGGTATTGAAGAGGAATACAATCAGTCAAAATGACTATGTAATTTAATTGACATTTATAATGCCTTCTAGCCGGATTGTAGATCATTTGTCATGGCCGACCTTTTCGCTTCAGCCTCGGGACCTAACGGTCCGGAGTGTGTCCGAATTCCCATGCGGTTATATAGGAACCAGGGAATGCATGGAGACCAGGTGTAGGGGTCATTAGTGCGTGAACAGACAAGTGCCCGACTAGTTATGTTATATTACATGGTTAGTAAGAAACATCTTCCAGGGAGAATAGTTCCGTTAGGGGTTCCTTTCCCTGGGAGGCATGCCCTAAGGTGCATGTCCATGCTGCGAAAAGAAACGCAGGAAAAACATCTAGGGGCGTAAAAAATAAAAAAGATCATCTTTAGTTCACCGACCGAATATTCCCTTAAGAACGCTAGCTTTCGGCTTCACCCAGTCCGAGGTACACGTCCGGCTAACCCGGCAGTAACAATCACAGAGGTGCTCCCTTTACCACCTAGCCGAACAATCGGGAACGTAGGGGTAAGCACAGGAGCCAGGCAACCCAGCTTGGCCAAAACTTAAGTCATATCAATGCATATAATGGTGAATAAAAGGTACATGCGGAAGTGTGACACATGTGTTGGGCATGAAGCCCGTATGAATAAGCTTCTGTTTAAAGAAGCCCCCAGGTTTAATGAGCGCGGATAGCGCGTCACTTATGAGCCTTTAAAGGCTATAAGAGAGAGAGAGAGAGAGAAGAAGAGAAATGTAAGACAGAAAATATATAAAAAATAGACAGAGGAAGGAGATGAACACAGAGTCCGGCGCTAGGCATAGAATCTTCGGAGACGGGCTGCGTTCCATGGGTTCGGCTCAAGTCGGTTATCCGATGCATCCCGCAGGCGGTACGCTCCACCAGTCAGGACTTGGTCAATTATGAAGGGACCTTCCCACTTGGGCTTGAGTTTGTCCTTTTTCTTGTCCGGTAGTCGTAGAACTAATTCGCCAACGTTGTAATTTTTGGCCCGTACTTCTCTGCTTTGGTATCTTCGAGCCTATTGTTGATAGAATGCGGAACGGGCTTTTGCCACGTCACGCTCCTCCTCCAATGCGTCCAAGCTGTCCTGCCGATCGAGCTCGGCTTCTCTTTCTTCGTACATGCGCACTCGAGGTGAGTCATGAATTATGTTGCAAGGCAAAACTGCCTCTGCGCCGTACACCATAAAGAATGGTGTGTATCCGGTGGTGCGATTCGGCGTGGTCCGCAGCCCCCAGAGTACGGAGTCGAACTCCTCTACCCAGTGCGTGTTAGATTCCTTGAGGGACCACACTAATCTGGGTTTGATGCCGCTCATGATAAGACCATTTGCACGTTCGACCTGGCCGTTAGTTTGTGGGTGATAGACGGAAGCATAATCGAGCTTGATGCCCATGTTTTTGCACCAGAGTTTTACCTCGTCGGCCGTGAAGTTCGTGCCATTATCAGTGATGATGCTGTGGGGGACGCCGTAACGGTGTACAACCCCGGATATAAAGTCTATCACCGGTCCGGATTCGGCCGTCTTAACAGGCTTGGCTTCTATCCATTTGGTGAACTTATCCACCATGACCAGTAAGTATTTTTGCTTGTGGGTTCCACCTTTAAGGGGTCCAACCATGTCAAGCCCCCAGATCGTGAAGGGACAAGTAATGGGGATAGTTTGGAGGGCGGTGGGTGGCATATGGCTTTGGTTTGCAAAGAGGTGGCAACCGGTGCATCGTTGGACTAAGTCCTGAGCGTCTGCCCGGGCCGTCGGCCAATAAAAGCCCGTACGGAAGGCCTTGCTTACAAGGGACCGAGCTGCAGCATGATAACCGCCGAGTCTGGCATGAATTTCAGCCAGGAGGTTCCGCCCCTCCTCTTCGGAGATGCACCTTTGAAGGACTCCGGTAGTGCTTTTCTTATAAAGCTCTCCCTCGTGGACTCTGTAGGCTTTGGATCACCGCACTATGCAGCGTGCCTCATTTTGGTCCTCGGGGAGTTCGTGCCTAGTAAGGTAGGCGAGGAATGGTTCTGTCCACGGGGCGATCACGGCCATTATTACGTGGGCTGAAGGTGTTATTTCATTGGCAGAGCCTCCGATTGTGTCAGGATGTTCGGTGTCGGGCAGTGCGGTTGGGTCCGGGCTGTTATTGTTCGGCTCCCCTTCCCATACTACGGATGGCTTGAACAGCCTTTCCAAGAAGATGTTGGGGGACTACATCGCGTTTTGCGCCGATGCGTGCCAGGACATCTGCCGCCTGATTATTTTTCCCGGGCTATATGGTGAAATTCAAGCCCCTCGAACCGAGCTGACATTTTTAGGACGGTGTTGCGGTAAGCTGCCATTTTTGGATCCTTGGCATCGAAGTCTCCATTTATTTGGGATATTGCGAGGTTCGAGTCCCCACGCACCTCTAGGCGTTGAATGCCCATGGATACTGCCATCCGGAGACCATGTAAAAGGGCCTCATATTCGGCTGCATTGTTGGAGTCCGTGTACATAATCTGGAGTACGTATTGAACTGTGTCTCCTGTGGGGGACGTCAAAACGACGCCAGCCCCCAGTCCGGCCAACATCTTGGAGCCGTCGAAATGCATGATCCAATTTGAATATGTGCCATACTCTTTAGGGAGTTCGGCCTCCGTCCATTCTGCGACGAAGTCGGCCAAGACTTGTGACTTGATGGCTCGCCGTGGCTTATAAGTTATGTCGAATGGGAGGAGCTCAATGGCCCATTTTGCAATCTGGCCCGTTGCGTCACGGTTGTTTATAATATCGTTAAGTGGTACTTCCGAGGCTACTGTTATTGAACACTCTTGAAAGTAGTGTCGTAGCTTCCAGGATGCCATGAATACCGCGTACACAATCTTTTGATAATGTGGGTACCGTGATTTGCAGGGAGTGAGGACAGTGGACACATAATAGACCGGCTTTTGAAGGGGGAATTTGTGTCCGCCCGCTTCTCGTTCGACGACGAGCACTGCGCTTACAACCTGATGTGTTGCTGCAATGTATAATAGCATTGGTTCGCCAATGTTTGGCGTGGCCAGGACTGGGTTTGTTGCCAGTATGGCTTTTATTTCGTCGAGTCCGGTCATGGCTGCATCTGTCCATTTGAAGTGTTCGGTGCGCCGAAGGAGGCGGTAAAGGGGTAGGGCCTTTTCTCCCAAGCGGGAGATAAAAGCGGCTTAGAGCCGCCACGCATCCGGTTAACTTTTGTATTTGTTTGAGGTCCTTTGGGATATCTAGTTGCGACAGAGCTCGGATCTTGGCTGGATTTGCTTCAATTCCTCTACCGGATACAATGAAGCCCAAGAGCTTTCCGGCTGGAACACCGAAAACGCATTTTTCCGGGTTGAGCTTGATGTCGTATGTTCGGAGGTTATCAAATGTGAGCCTCAAGTCGTCTACTAGAGATTCAACATGTCTTGTTTTGACGACCACATCATCTACATATGCCTCCACTGTTTTGCCGATCTGGCTTGCCAGACATGTCTGAATCATGCGATGATATGTTGCGCCAGCGTTTTTTAGCCCGAAGGGCATCGTGTTGAAGCAGAATGGGCCGTATGGTGTGATAAATGCCGTTGCGGCTTGGTCTGGTTCTGCCATCTTGATTTGATGGTAGCCGGAATATGCATCGAGGAAACACAACGAATCGTGTCCTGCGGTAGCGTCGATAATTTGATCGATGCGGGGGAGGGGGAAGGGACCCTTTGGGCAAGCCTTGTTAAGGTCTTTAAAATCAACACATAGGCGCCAGGATTTGTCCTTCTTTGGTACCATCACCAGGTTTGCTATCCAGTCTGGATGTTTTATATCTCTGATGAATCCGGCCTCCAATAGCTTTGCTAGCTCCTCCCCCACGACCTGTCTCTTAGGTTTGGAAAAACGCTGAAGAGCCTGTTTGACAGGTTTGAATCCTGTTTGGATATTTAAGCTGTGCTCGGCCAGCGTGCGTGGGATTCCTGGCATGTCTGAAGGGTGCCAGGCGAAAACGTCCCAGTTCTCTCATAGGAACTCTCGCAGTGCGGCGTCTACATCAGGGTTTAACTGTGCCCCGATGGAAGCTGTTTTATTGGGGTCCATTGGATGGACTTGGAATTTGACTATTTCGTCCACCGGTTTAAAGGAGGTGGACTTGGCTCTTTTGTCGAGTACCACATCGTCCCTATTCACCGTAGAGCGCAGCGCAGTCAGTTCCTCAGCCGCTAGGGCTTCGGATAGTGCCTCGAGGGCCAGTGCGGCTGTCTTGTTTTCGGCGCGGAGTGCTATGTCCGGATCACTAGCGAGAGTGATGATCCCGTTAGGCCCGGGAATCTTGAGCTTCATGTACCCGTAATGGGGTATCGCTTGGAAGATTGTAAACGCTTCCCGCCCTAGCAGAGCATGATAACCGCTGCTGAACGGAGCCACATGGAACGTGACCTCTTCGGACCTGTAATTATCCGGCGTGCCGAACACCACATCTAGTGTGATTTTTCCTATACAACGCGCTTCCCGACTGGGGATTATTCCTCTAAAGGTTGTGCTGCTTCGCTCAATGCGGTTCCAGTCTATTTCCATTTTTTGAAGGGTTTCCTCATAAATGAGGTTCAATCTGCTGCCGCCGTCCATGGGTACCTTGGTAAGACGAAAGCCGTCCACTATTGGACTGAGGACCAATGCGGCTGGTGCTCGGGCTGTTCAGAATTTAGGTTCATCACTAGCGTTAAAGGTAATAGCCGTGTCACTCCATCGGTTTATTGTTGCTACTTGGTAGACTTCGGCAAGGCTGCGAAGTGTCCTTTTTCGCATATTATTTGATGCGAAAGTCTTGAAGACTATTAATACCGTATTGGTGTCTCTGGGGTGGCTTTCTATGGCCTCCGGAATTAGGAGATTTTCGCCAATTTTGGCCACCTGCCGGAGTATCCAACATGCTCTGAGGCTGTGAGTTGGTGTGGCGTCCTCTGTATTGTGAATTTTACAGGGTCCATTGAGCCATCCTTCCAGTACGGTTCCATGCCCTGTAGAGGGTTTTTGCTTTTTAGTGCTTGACTCGGGTGTCTGGTGATGATGCACCCTTTTATTTTGGACTGGGTTTGTATTCAGGGCCGGATTGTCCCAAAATTTGATTTCGGTTTTCCAGGCGCTTTTCATCGCACAGTACTTTCGTACAATGGACGCCAAGTCAGCGAAGTGTGTAATATCACGGTGACTTATGGCATTGAGTATTCCCTTGTCCGTGCAATTATTGCAGAAGATTGAGATTGCGTCTTCCTCGCGGCAGTCCCTTAGCCTGTTCTTAACCAGGAGGAATCTGGCCCAGTAATGATGTACTGTTTCATCGGGCTCTTGCCTGATTTTGGATAGATCGCTTATGTTGGGGTGGGTGGGTGGAATTAAATTCGAAGCCTCACCCCATCTGAGGCTCAGAGGCCGAGGAATTTCCAAACTCGAAAATTTGGATTCCTGGATGTTGTCCAATGAATCCAGCCCATCGCCTGACTCTAAGTTCAGGTCTTGAGTGATATTCTCCCCTCCGCGGGTATCCGGCTTGGAGGGATCGGGAATCCGGACGTAGCGAGTCCTTAAGATAGATGAAGGGTCGCCACACAGTCCCTCTACCACGGCAATGTGACGGGTGACTTGGGGAGAGTTAATCTCTCTCAGATCGAGTTTAGGCCCAATCTGGTCGTAATCCGTAGCGACTCCCAGGGCGGCGAAGCGATCCAAGAGCTCGTTTATGGAGGAGAGCTCCATTGGATCTAACTGCTCGGTGAGTTCCGAGCTGACATGAAGATTGTTTTCGATGGCTCGAGAGGTCATCGTCGGCGCAGAAGCCGAACAGGCGGTCATAAGAAAACCACCTAGCCGGAGGGTTTGGCCGACAGCCAAAGCTCCCTTAGCAACGGTGCCGTCTTTAAAGACGGGGCGAGGCATCCTTCCTGATGGCTAAGACACAGAGGAACTCTCAATGAAAGCACCAATGTCGGTGTCAAAACCGGCGGATCTCGGGTAGGGGGTCCCGAACTGTGCGTCTAGGCCGGATGGTAACAGGAGGCAAGGGACACGAAGTTTTACCAAGGTTCGGGCCCTCTCGATGGAGGTAAAACCCTACGTCCTGCTTGATTAATATTGATGATATGGGTAGTACAAGAGTATATCTACCACGAGATCGGAGAGGCTAAACCCTAGAAGCTAGCCTATGGTATGATTGTTGTTGTGTATGTTCTTCTACGGACTAAAACCCTCCGGTTTATATAGACACCGGAGAGGGTTAGGGTTACACAAAGTCGGTTACAGTGGTAGGAGATCTACATATCCGTATCACCAAGCTTGCCTTCCACGCCAAGGAAAGTCCCTTCCGGACACGGGACAGAGTCTTCAATCTTGTATCTTCATAGTCCAGGAGTCCGGCTGAAGGTATAGTCCGGCCATCCGGACACCCCCTAATCTAGGACTCCCTCAGCACCCCCAAGATAATCCAAGGACACCAAAAAGTCAAAGCTTGGGGATGCCCTGGAAGGCATCCCCTCTTTCGTCCACTTCCATCGGTAATTTACTTGGAGCTATATTTTTATTCACCAACATGATATGTGTTTTGCTTGGAGCGTCTTGTATTATTTGTGCTTTTGTTTCTTAGTATGCCACAATCATCCTTGCTGTACACACCTTTTGAGAGAGCCGTACATGAATTAAAATTTGATAGAATACTCTATGTGCTTCACTTATATCTTTTGAGCTAAGTAGTTTTGCTCTATGTGCTTCACTTATATCTTTGGAGCGTTATAATTTTGCTCTATGTGCTTTACTTAGATCTTTTAGAGCATGGTGGTGGATTTGTTTTAAAGAAACTATTGATCTCTCATGCTTCACTTAAATTATTTTGAGAGTCTCTTAATAGCATGGTAATTTGCTTAATAATAATATGCTTGGTATTCAAGATTTGTGAAACTTTCTTTTGAGTGTGTTGAATACTAACAAAAGATTGAAACATGATAATTGTTTTGAGATATGGACGTGATAATATTAAAGTCATGCTAGTTGAGTAGTTGTGAATTTAAAGAATACTTGTGTTAAAGTTTGTGATTCCCATAGCATGCACGTATGGTGAACCGTTATGTGATGAAGTCAGAGCATGATTTATTTATCGATTATCTTCCTTATGAGTGGCGGTTGGGGACGAGCGATGGTCTTTTCCTACCAATCTATCCCCCTAGGAGCATGCGCGTAATACTTTGCTTTGATAACTTCTAGATTTTTGCAATAAGTATATGAGTTCTTTATGACTAATGTTGAGTCCATGGATCATACGCACTCTCACCCTTCCACCTTTGCTAGCCTCTCTAATACCGTGCACTTTTCGCCGGTATCATACACCTACCATATACCTTCCTCAAAACAGCCACCATACCTACCTATTATGGCATTTCCATAGCCATTCCGAGATATATTGCCATGCAACTTTCCACCATCTAGTTCATCATGACACATTCATCATTGTCATATTGCATATCCTGGTACACCGCCGGATGCATTCACATAGAGTCATATTTTGTTCTAAGTATTGAGTTGTAAGAAAAATAAAAGTGTGATGATCATCATTATTAGAGCATTGTCCCAGTGAGGAAAGAATGATGGAGACTATGATTCCCCCATAAGTCGGGATGAGACTCCGGACGAAAAATATATAAAAAAAAGAGGCCAAAGAAGCCCAAATAAAAAGAGGCCATAAAAAAGGCCCAAATAAAAAAATGAGAGAAAAAGAGAGAAGGGACAATGTTACTATCCTTTTACCACACTTGTGCTTCAAAGTAGCACCATGATCTTCATAGTAGAGAGTCTCTCATGTTATCACTTTCATATACTAGTGGGAATTTTTCATTATAAAAGTTGGCTTGTATATTCCAATGATGGGCTTCCTCAAATTGCCCTTGGTCTTCATGAGCAAGCAAGTTGGATACACACCCACTTAGTTTCTTTTTGAGCTTTCATATACTTATAGCTCTAGTGCATCCGTTGCATGGCAATCCCTACTCACTCACATTGATATCTATTGATGGGCATCTCCATAGCCCGTTGATACGCCTAGTTGATGTGAGACTATCTTCTCCTTTTTGTCTTCTCCACAACCACCATTCTATTCCACCTATAGTGCTATATCCATGGCTCACGCTCATGTATTGCGTGAAGATTGAAAAAGTTTTGAAAAAAGTTAGAGTATGAAACAATTGCTTGGCTTGTCATCGAGGTTGTGCATGATTTAAATATTTTGTGTGGTGAAGATAGAGCATAGCCAGACTATATGATTTTGTAGGGATAACTTTCTTTGGCCATGTTATTTTGAAAAGACATAATTGCTTTATTAGTATGCTTGAAGTATTATTATTTTTTATGTCAATAGAAACTTTTGTCTTGAATCTTTCTAATCTGAATATTCATATCACAATTAAGAAGATTTGCATTGAAATTATGCCAAGTAGCACTCCGCATCAAAAATTCTCTTTTTATCATTTACCTACTCGAGGACGAGCAGGAATTAAGCTTGGGGATGCCTAATACGTCTCCAACGTATCTATAATTTTTGATTGCTCCATGCTATATTATCTACTGTTTTGGACTATATTGGGCTTTATTTTCCACTTTTATATTATTTTGGGACTAACCTATTAACCAGAGGCCCAGCCCAGAATTGCTGTTTTTTTTTGCATATTTCAGTGTTTCGAAGAAACGGAATATCAAACGGAGTCCAAACGGAATAAGACCTTCGGGAACGTGATTTTCTCACCGAACATGATCCAGGAGACTTGGACCCTGCTCCAAGGAACAAAAGAGGCGGTCACGAGGGTGGGGGGCGCCCCCCCTAGGGCGCGCCCCCTGCCTCGTGGGCCCCTCGGTGCTCCTCCGGCGTACTCCTTCCTCCTATATATACCTACGTACCCCCAAACGATCAGAACAGGAGCCAAAAACCTAATTCCACCGCTGCAACTTTTTGTATCCACAAGATCCCATCTTGGGGCCTGTTCCGGAGCTCCGCCGGAAGAGGGTCATCATCACGGAGGGCTTCTACATCATCATAGCCTCTCCGATGAAGTGTGAGTAGTTTACCTCAGACCTTCGGGTCCATAGTTAGTATCTAGATGGCTTCTTCTCTCTCTTTGAATCTCAATACAAAGTTCTCCCCCTCTCTTGTGGAGATCTATTCGATGTAATCTTCTTTTTGTGGTGTGTTTGTTGAGACCGATGAATTGTGGGTTTCTGATCAAGTCTATCTATGAATAATATTTGAATCTTCTCTGAATTCTTTTATGTATGATTGGTTATCTTTGCAAGTCTCTTCAAATTATCCGTTTGGTTTGGCCAACTAGATTGGTAGTTCTTGCCATGGGAGAAGTGCTTAGCTTTGGGTTCGATCTTGTGGTGTCCTTTCCCAGTGACAGAAGGGGCAGCAAGGCACGTATTGCATCGTTGTCATCGAGGATAACAAGATGGGGTTTATTTCATATTGCATGAATTTATCCCTCTACATCATGTCATCTTGCTTAAGGCGTTACTCTGTTTTTAACTTAATACTCTAGATGCATGCTGGATAGCGGTCGATGAGTGGAGTAATAGTAGTAGATGTAGAATCGTTTCGGTCTACTTGTCACGGACGTGATGCCTATATACATGATCATGCCTAGATATTCTCATAACTATGCTCAATTCTGTCAATCGCTCAACAGTAATTTGTTCACCCACCGTAGAATACTTATGCTCTTGAGAGAAGCCACTAGTGAAAACTATGGCCCCGGGTCTATTCTCATCATATCAATCTCCATTACTTTAATCTTGCTTTGCTTTTTACTTTGCTTTTACTTTTTACTTTGCATCTTTATACCAAAAATACCAAAAACATTATATATATCAGATCTCACTCTCGTAAGTGACCGTGAAGGGATTGACAACCCCTAATCGCGTTGGTTGCGAGTAGCTATCGTTTTGTGCAGGTACGAGGGACTTGAGCGTGGCCTCCTACTAGATTGATACCTTGGTTCTCAAAAATTGAGGGAAATACTTACGCTACTCTGTTGCATCATCCCTTCCTCTTCGGGGAAAACCAACGCAAGCTCAAGACGTAGCATACCTCAGATTTTATTATCAAAAATCTATAGCCGATGCTATGAAAAGCAGAGCCCAGAAGAACACAATCCACGGTTTTTGGTCCGAGCTTGCGCTTCTTGGGAATTGGTATATTGACTTTCGCCAAACAACCCCAAGAACGTAGGTAAGAGAGTTTCGACCTTTTCCTTTACCATTCCTCAAACGGAGTCATGGTCTTATGCTTTGTGGGAACTCGGTTTAGGACATGACACGCAGTCATTAGCGCCCCCCCACCATTCCTTGGAAAGACCCGATGTGTCTAACATGGTGTTAACCATATCAGTTAGAGTTCGGTTCTTTATTTTGGCTACCCCATTTGACTGAGGTGAGTAGGGAGGCGTCCTCTCATGGATTATACCATGTTCCGCACAAAACAGATCAAATTCATTGGAAAAATACTCTCCACCACGATCGGACCTAAGCCGTTTAATTTTTCGATCAAGTTGGTTCTCTGCCTCAGCTTTATAGTTTTTGAAGAAAGTTAAAGCCTCATCTTTTGATTTCAGGAGATATACATAACAATATCTAGTGGAGTCATCAATCAACGTCATGAAGTATCTCTTTCCACCTTTTGTCAACACGCCATTCATCTCACAAAGATCAGAATGTATAAGCTCTAGTGGCGCCAAGTCTCTTGCCTCTGCGGTCTTATGGGACTTGCGAGGTTGCTTAGCTTGCACACATACTTGGCACTTAGAGACTTTGACAGTAGAGATTTTCGGAATTAAATTCATATTGGCTAGCCACGTTATGCAACCAAAGTTAATGTGACAAAGTCGTGAATGCCAAATATCAGACTCATTGTTGTGGCAAACATTATTAATAACTTTAGTGCAAATATCTGACAAAGACAAGCGGAACAAGCCTCCGCTCTCATAGCCTTTTCCAACAAATTTTCCATACTTAGAAATTACAGCTTTATTGGATTCGAAAACCAACTTAAAACCATCTCGACATAAACGGGAACCGCTAACGAGATTTTTATTTATGGATGGCACATGATGAACGTTCTTCAGACGCACAGTCTTCCCCGAAGTAAACTTCAGATCGACCGTACCAACACCTCGAACGATGGCATGTGACCCGTTCCCCATCAGCACGGGTGAAGTCCCTGTTGCCTGGTAAGAAGAAAACATGGAGGCATCAGCACAAACATGTACATTGGCACCGGTGTCAATTAACCAACCAGGGGATTGAAATACTGAAAGGATGGTAGGTAAAATACCGTACCCTGATTCCTTCATATCAATATCACCGATGACAACATTAGCGGACTTGCCGCTCTTCTCATGTTCGCGCTCCTCAAAGCGGTTAGGACACTTCGGAGCCCAGTGATTAGGATCACTGCAAACATGGCAAAGTCCTTTCCCCTTCTTATGAGAATTCTTCTTGAAGTTGGTAGAATGTGATGGCTTGTTCTTTGTATCAAACTTGCCTTTGCCCTGAGTTTTGTTCTTATTGTTTTTGAACTTGTTGGGCTGGGAGTTCTTCTTCTGTACCATGTGGGCACTAGAACCTCCCTCAGCAACTCGAGCACGTGTGTCCTTTGCTCTCGCCTTCTCTTCAACATCAAGAGTACCAATGAGATCCGCAACGGAAAACTCCTGTCTCTTGTGTTTCAGGGAAGTAGCAAAATTGTTCCACGAAGGTGGAAGCTTGGCAATGATGCCTCCGGTAACAAATTTGTTCGGCAACACACACTTGAAGTACTCAAGTTCTTTTGCGAGCGACTGTACCTCATGAGCCTGCTGTACAACAGGGCGCTCATCAGTCATCTTGTAGTCATATAATTGCTCCATGACGTACAACTCGTTGTCGGCGTCCGAGGCACCAAACTTGGCCTCGAGCGCAGCCCACATGTCCTTGCCGTTGTCAAATGACATATACGAATCCACAATGGAGTCATCAAGAACACTCAGAAGAGCGCCTTTAAAGAGGGTATCGATCTTCTCAAAAGCTTCCAGTTGTGCTGGATTAAGATCGCCCTCAGGCTTGCCCTTGGTGGCGTCATAGCAGCCCATGGTCTGAAACCAGTAGATTGCTCTCGTGCGCCACCTCTTATATTGCGCCCCCTTAAAGGCAGGCGGCTTCATATACGCAGCAAAACCACTCGGAGTAAATTGCCTATAATCAGGTTTTTGGATTCTTGGAATATGAGCAAATTACTACGAGATTTAATCCGAATAAATAGGAAATAGATCATGACAGCAATAGCAGAGATTAAACTAATCATGCAAACTAGCATAGTAGATGAACAGATCACATCTAGGGCACATACTAGAAACATGAATTCTACCACGATCTCGAACAGGAAGGATAGAATCACTGTTGGGGATCATAGTAGAAATTCAAAAAAATTCCTACGTGTCACCAAGATCAATCTATGGAGAGACTAGCAACGAGAGAGAGGAGTGTATCTGAAGGAAATATGCCCTAGAGACAATAATAAAGTTATTATTTATTTCCTTATTTCATGATAAATGTTTATTATTCATGCTAGAATTGTATTAACCGGAAACATAATACATGTGTGAATACATAGACAAACAGAGTGTCACTAGTATGCCTCTACTTGACTAGCTCGTTGATCAAAGATGGTTATGTTTCCTAACCATAGACAAAGAGTTGTCATTTGATTAACGGGATCACATCATTAGGAGAATGATGTGATTGACATGACCCATTCCGTTAGCTTAGCACACGATTGTTTAGTATGTTGCTATTGCTTTCTTCATGACTTATACATGTTCCTATGACTATGAGATTATGCAACTCCCGTTTACCGGAGGAACACTTTGTGTGCTACCAAACGTCACAATGTAACTGGGTGATTATAAAGGAGCTCTACAGGTGTCTCCGAAGGTACATGTTGGGTTGGCGTATTTCGAGATTAGGATTTGTCACTCCGATTGTCGGAGAGGTATCTCTGGGCCCTCTCGGTAATGCACATCACTTAAGCCTTGCAAGCATTGCAACTAATGAGTTAGTTGCGGGATGATGTATTACAGAACGAGTAAAGAGACTTGTCGGTAACGAGATTGAACTAGGTATTGAGATACCGACGATCAAATCTCGGGCAAGTAACATACCGATGACAAAAGGAACAACGTATGTTGTTATGCGGTCTGACTGATAAAGATCTTCATAGAATATGTAGGAGCCAATATGAGCATCCAGGTTCCACTATTGGTTATTGACCGGAGACGTGTCTCGGTCATGTCTACATTGTTCTCGAACCCGTAGGGTCCGCACGCTTAAGGTTTCGATGACAATTATATTATGAGTTTATGAGTTTTGATGTACCGAAGGAGTTCGGAGTCCCGGATGAGATCGGGGACATGACGAGGAGTCTCGAAATGGTCGAGACGTAAAGATCGATATATTGGACGACTATATTCGGACATCGGAAAGGTTCCGAGTGGTTCGGGTATTTTCCGGAGTACCGGGGAGTTACGGGAATACGGGAGAAGAAGTATATGGGCCTTATTGGGATTTAGGGGAGAGGGAGAGGCAGGCCGCGCGCCCCCCCCATTGACTAGTCCGAATTGGACTAGGGGGAGGGGCGGTACCCCCTCCTTCCTTCTCTTCCCTCTTCCCCTTCCTTGTCTCCTACTCCTACTACTTGGAAGGACTCCTAGTTGGACTAGGAAAGGGGGAATCCTACTCTCGGTGGGAGTAGGACTCCCCTAGGGCGCGCCATACAGAGGGTCGGCCCTCCCCTCCTCCACTCCTTTATATACGGGGGCAGGGGCACCCCATAGACACACAAGTTGATCTTCAAGATCGTTTTCTTAGCCGTGTGCGGTGCCCCCCTCCATCATAGTCCTCGATAATATTGTAGTGGTGCTTAGACGAAGCCCTGCGACAGTAGAACATCAAGATCATCACCATGCCGTCGTGCTGACGGAACTCTTCCCTGACACTTTGCTGGATCGGAGTCCGGGGATCGTCATCGAGCTGAACGTGTGCTAGAACTCGGAGGTGCCGTAGTTTCGATGCTTGATCGGTTGGGCCGTGAAGACGTACGACTACATCAACCGCGTTGTCATAACGCTTCCACTGTCGGTCTACGAGGGTACGTAGACTACACTCTCCCCTCTCGTTGCTATGCATCACCATGATCTTGCGTGTGCGTAGGGAATTTTTTGAAATTACTACGTTCCCCAACAGTATCTTCATACCCTTGAAGATCGCAATGCGGAAGCGTTACAAGAACGCGGTTGGTGGAGTCGTACATGCACCGATTCAGATCGCGGTCGATTCTGATCTAAGCGCCGAACAACGGCGCCTCCGCGTTCAACACACGTACAGCCCGGTGATGTCTCCCACGCTTGATCCAGCAAGGAGAGAGGGAGAGGTTGGGGAAGACTCCGTCCAGCAGCAGCACAACGGCGTGGTGATGGTGGAGGAGCACGGTACTCCAGTAGGGCTTCGCCAAGCACTACGAGAGACAAGGAGGGAGAGGGGTAGGGCTGCGCCAAGAGAGAGATCAAATCACATGTATTGGGCAGCCCCATACCTCAAGTATATATAGGGGGAGGGGAGGGGCTGCGCCCCCTCTAGGGTTCCCTCCCCAAGGGTGGGCGGCAGCCCTAGATCCCATCTAGGGTGGCGACCAGAGGGGAAAGGGAGAGAGGGGGGCGCCCTAGGGTGGGCCTTAAGGCCCATCTGGACCTAGGGTTTGCCCCCTCCCACTCTCCCTGCGCCTTGGGCCTTGGTGGGGGGCGCACTAGCCTACCTAGGGCTGGTCCCCTCCCACACTTGGCCCACGCAGCCTTCTGGGGCTGGTGGCCCCACCTGGTGGACCCCCGGGACCCTCCCGGTGGTCCCAGTACGTTACCGATAGCACCCGAAACTTTTCCGGTGACCAAAACGGGACTTACCATATATAAATCTTTACCTCCGGACCATTCCGGAACTCCTCGTGACGTCCGGGATCTCATCCGGGACTCCGAACAACATTCAGTAACCACGTACATACTTTCCCTATAACCCTAGCGTCATCGAACCTTAAGTGTGTAGACCCTACGGGTTCGGGAACCATGTAGACATGACCGAGACAACTCTTCGGCCAATAACCAACAGCGGGATCTGGATACCTATGTTGGCTCCCACATGTTCCACGATGATCTCATCGGATGAACCACGATGTCAAGGATTCAATCAATCCCGTATACAATTCCCTTTGTCTACTGGTATAGTACTTGCCCGAGATTCGATAGTCGGTATCCCAATACCTTGTTCAATCTCGTTACCGGCAAGTCTCTTTACTCGTTCCGTAACACATCATCCCGTGATCAACTCCTTGGTCACATTGTGCACATTATGATGATGTCCTACCGAGTGGGCCCAGAGATACCTCTCCGTTTACATGGATTGACAAATCCCAGTCTCGATTCGTGCCAACCCAACAGACACTTTCAGAGATACTCGTAGTGCACCTTTATAGCCACCCAGTTACGTTGTGACGTTTGGCTCACCCAAAGCATTCCTACGGTATCCGGGAGTTGCACAATCTCATGGTCTAAGGAAATGATACTTGACATTAGAAAAGCTTTAGCATACGAACTACACGATCTTGTGCTAGGCTTAGGATTGGGTCTTGTCCATCACATCATTCTCCTAATGATGTGATTCCGTTATCAATGACATCCAATGTCCATGGTCAGGAAACCATGACCATCTATTGATCAACGAGCTAGTCAACTAGAGGCTTACTAGGGACATGTTGTGGTCTATGTATTCACACATGTATTACGGTTTCCGGATAATACAATTATAGCATGAACAATAGACAATTATCATGAACAACGAAATACAATAATAACCATTTTATTATTGCCTCTAGGGCATACTTCCAACAGTCTCCCACTTGCACTAGAGTCAATAATCTAGTTCACATCACTATGTGATTGTAGTGAATCCAACACCCATGGGGTGTGTTCATATCTTGCTTGTGGGAGAGGTTTATCAGTCAATGGGTCTGAACCTTTCAGATCCATGTGTGCTTTACAAATCTCTATGTCATCTTGTAGATGCAGCTACCACGCGCTACTTGGAGCTATTCCAAATAACTGCTCTACTATACGAATCCGGTTTACTCCTCAGAGTCATCCGGATTAGTGTCAAAGTTTGCATCGACGTAACCCTTTACGACGAACTCTTTTACCACCTCCATAATCGAGAAAATTCCTTAGTCCACTAGTTACTAAGGATAAGTTCGACCGCTGTCATGTGATCCATTCCTGGATCACTCCTGTTCCCCTTGACTTACTCATGGCAAGGCACACTTCAGGTGCGGTACACAACATAGCATACTGTAGAGCCTACGTCTAAAGCATAGGGGACGACCTTCGTCCTTTCTTTCTCTTCTACCGTGGTCAGGTCTTGAGTCTTACTCAATACTCACACCTTGTAACACAACCAAGAACTCCTTCTTTGCTGATCTATTTTGAACTCCTTCAAAATCTTGTCACGGTATGTATTCATTTGGAAGTACTATTAAGCGTTTTTGATCTATCCTTATAGATCTTGATGCTCAATGTTCAAGTAGCTTAATCCAGGTTTTCCATCGAAAAACACTTTTCAAATAACCCTGCATGCTTTCCAAAAATTCTACATCATTTTTGATCAACAATATGTCAACAACATATACTCATCAAAAATTCTATAGTGCTCCCACTCACTTCTTTGGAAATACAAGTTTCTCATAAACTTTGTATAAACCCAAAATCTTTGATCATCTTATCGAAGTGTACATTCCAACTCCGAGATGCTTACTCCAAACCTTAGAAGGATTGCTGGAGCTTTGCATACTTGTTAGCATCTTTCAGGATTGACAAAACCTTCTGGTTGTATCACATACAACCTTTCCTCAAGAAAAACGTCGAGGAAACAATGTTTTGACATCCTATCTGCGAGATTTCATAAATAATGCAGTAACTGCTAACATAATTCCAACAGACTCTTAGCATCGCTACGAATGAGAAAGTCTCATCGTAGTCAACTCCTTTGAACTTGTCGGAAAACATCTTAACGACAAGTCGAGCTTTCATAATGGTGACACTTACCATCATTGTCCGTCTTCCTTTTAAATCCATCTGCACCCAACAGCCTTACGACCATCAAGTAGTTCTTCCAAAGTCTATACTTTGTTTTTATGCATGGATCCTCTCTCGGATTTTATGGCCTCGAGCCATTCGTCGGAATCTGGGCCCACCATCGCTTCTCCATAGCTCGTAGGTTCATTGTTGTCTAGCAACATGACTTCCATGACAGGATTACGTACCACTCTGAAGTAGTATGCATCCTTGTCGACCTATGAGGTTTGGTATTGACTTGATCCGAAGTTTCATGATCACTATCATAAGCTTCCACTTCAATTGGTGTAGGTGACACAGGAACAACTTCCTGTGCCCTGCTACATACTAGTCGAGGTGACGGTTCAATAACCTCATCAAGTCTCTATCGTCCTCCCACTCAGTTCTTTCGAGAGAAACTTTTCCTTGAGAAAGGACCCGTTTCTAGAAACAATCACGTTTTCTTCCGGATCTGAAATAGGAGGTATACCCAACTGTTTGGGGTATTCTATGAAGATGCATTTATCCGCTTTGGGTTCGAGCTTATCAGCCTGAAACTTTTTCACATAAGCGTCGCAGCCCCAAACTTTTAAGAAACGACATCTCAGGTTTCTCTAAACCATAGTTCATACGGTGTCGTCTCAACGGAATTGTGTGGTGCCCTATTTAAAGTGAATGCGATTGTCTCTAATGCCTAACCCATAAATGATAGTGGTAATTCGATAAGAGACATCATGGTATGCACCATATCCAATAGGGTGCAGTTATGATGTCCGGACACACCATCACACTATGGTGGTCTAGGCGGTATTAGTTGTGAAACAATTTCTACAATGTCTTAATTGTGTGCCAAACTCGTAACTCAGATATTCATCTCTATGATCATATCATAGACATTTTATCATCTTGTCACGACGATCTTCAACTTCACTCTGAAATTACTTGAACCTTTCAATAATTCAGACTTGTGTTTCATCAAGTAAATATACTCAGCATCTACTCAAATCATCTGTGAAGTAAGAACATAACGATATCCACTGCGTGCCTCAGCACTCATTGGACTGCACACATCAAAATGTATTACTTCCAACAAGTTGCTTTCTTGTTCCATCTTACTGAAAACGAGGTCTTTCAGTCATCTTGCCCATGTGGTATGATTTGCATGTCTCAAGTGATTCAAAATCAAGTGAGTCCAAATGATCCATCTGTATGGAGTTTCTTGATGCATATCTACCAATATACATGGTTCGCATGTCTCAATCTTTTCAAAAACGAGTGAGTCCAAAGATCCATCAACGTGGAGCTTCTTCATGCGTTTTACACCAACATGACTCAAATGGCAGTGCCACAAATACGTGGTACTATCATTACTATCTTATATCTTTTGGCATGAACATGTGTATCACTATGATCAAGATTCAATAAACCATTCATTTTAGGTGCAAGACCATTGAAGTTATTATTCAAATAAACAAAGTAACCATTATTCTCCTTAAATGAATAACCGTGTGGCAATAAACATAATCCAATCATGTCTATGCTCCACGCAAACACCAAATAACAATTATTTCGGTTTAACACCAATCCCGATGGTAGAGGGAGCGTGCGATGTTTGATCACATCAACCTTGGAAACACTTCCAACATATCGTCATCTCACCTTTAGCTAGTCTCCGTAGCCTTTTATTTCGAGTTACTAACACTTAGCAACCGAACCGGTATTTATTACCCTGGTGCTACTAGGAGTACTAGTAAAGCACACAATAATATAATGTATATTCAAAAATACTTCTGTCGACCTTGCCAGCCTTCTCATTTACCAAGTATCTAGGGTAGTTCTGCTTCAGTGACCGTTCCCCTCATTATAGAAGCACTTAGTCTCGGGTTTGGTTCAACCTTGGGTTTCTTCACTAGAGTAGCAATTGATTTGCCATCTCATGAAGTATCCCTTCTTTCCCTTGCCCTTCTTGAAACTAGTGGTTTAACCATCAACAATTGATGCTCCTGCTTGATTTCTACTCTCGCGGTGTCAAACATCGCGAGTTGCTCAAGGATCATCATGTCTATCCCTGATATGTTATAGTTCATCACGAAGCTCCAATAGCTTGGTGGCAGTGACTATGGAGAATCATCACTATCTCATCTGGAAGATTAACTCCCACTCGATTCAAGCGATTGTAGTACTCAGACAATCTGAGCACATGCTCAACGATTGAGCTTTTCTCCCTTAGTTTGCAGACTTAAGAAACTTGTCAGAGGTCTCATACCTCTTGACGTGGGCACTAGTCTGAAATCCCAATTTCAGTCTTTGGAACATCTCATATGTTCTACGACGTTTCAAAAAAACGTCTTTGGTGCCACAATTCTAAAACGTTAGTATTACGCACTGAACTATCACGTAGTCATCAAAACGTGTATGTCAGATGTTTCCCAACATCTACAGACGACGCTCGAGGTTCAACGCACTGAGCGGTGCATTAAGGACATAGCCCTTCTGTGCAGCAACGAGGACAATCCTCAGTTCACGGACCCAGTCCGCATAATTGCTACTGTCAACTCTCAACTAAATTTTCTCTAGGAACATATCTAAAACAGTAGAACCGAAGCGTGAGCTACGACATAATTTGCAAAGATCTTTTGACTATGTTCATGATAATTAAGTTCATCTAATCAAATTATTCAATGAACTCCCACTTAGATAGACATCCCTCTAGTCATCTAAGTGATACATGATCCGAGTCAGCTAGGCCGTGTCCGATCATCATGTGATACGGACTAGTCATCATCGGTGAACATCTTCATGTTGATCGTATCCACTATACAACTCATGTTCGACCTTTCGGTCTTCCGTGTTCCGAGGCCATGTCTGTACATGCCAGGCTTGTCAAGTCAACCTAAGTGTTTCACATGTGTAAATATGGCTTACACCCGTTGTATGCGAACGTTAGAATCTATCACACCCGATCATCACGTGGTGCTTCGAAACAACGAACCTTCGCAACGGTGCACAGTTAGGGGGAACATTTTTCTTGAAATTTCAGCGAGGGATCATCTTATTTATGCTACCGTCGTTCTAAGCAAATAAGATGTAAACATGACAAACATCACATGCAAATCATAAAGTGACATGATATGGCCAATATCATCTTGCGCCTTTGATCTCCATCTTCAAGGCGCGGCATGAACACCATCATCACCGGCATGACACCATGATCTCCATCATCGTGTCTTCATGAAGTTGCCTCACCAACTATTACTTCTACTACTATGGCTAACGGTTAGCAATAAAGTAAAGTAATTACATGGCGTTTTCATTGACACGCATGTCATAAATAAATTAAGACAACTCCTATGGCTCCTGCCGGTTGTCATACTCATCGACATGCAAGTCGTGATTCCTATTACAAGAACATGATCAATCTCATACATCACATATAAAATTCATCACATCCTTTTGGCCATATCACATCACAAAGCAAACCCTGCAAAAACAAGTTAGACGTCATCTAATTGTTGTTGCATGTTTTACGTGGTTGCTATGGGTTTCTAGCAAGAACGTTTCTTACCTACGCAAAACCACAATGGTGATATGCCAATTGCTATTTACCCTTCATAAGGACCCTTTTCATCGAATCCGATCCGACTAAAGTGGGAGAGACAGACACCCGCCAGCCACCTTATGCAACAAGTGCATATCAGTCGGTGGAACCAGTCTCACGTAAGCGTACATGTAAGGTCGGTCCGGGCCGCTTCATTCCACAATGCCGCCGAATCAAGATAAGACTAGTAACGGCAAGCAAATTGAACAAATCATCGCCCACAACTACTTTGTGTTCTACTCGTGCATAGAATCTACGCATAGACCTAGCTCATGATGCCACTGTTGGGGATCGTAGCAGAAATTCAAAAAATTTCCTACGTGTCACAAGATCAATCTATGGAGAGACTAGCAACGAGAGAGAGGAGTGTATCTTCAACCCTTGAATATCGCAATGCGGAAGCGTTACAAGAACACGGTTGGTGGAGTCGTACACGCAGCGATTCAGATCGCGGTCGATTCCGATCTAAGCGTCGAATAACGGCGCCTCTGCGTTCAACACATGTACAACCCAGTGACGTCTCCCACGCCTTGATCCAGCAAGGAGAGACGGAGAGGTTGGGGAAGACTCCGTCCAGCAGCAGCACAACGGTGTGGTGATGGTGGAGGAGCGCGGTACTCCAGCAGGGCTTCGCCAAGCACTACGAGAGACGAGGAGGGAGAGGGGTAGGGCTGGGCCAAGAGAGAGATCAAATCACATGTATTGGGCGGCCCCATACCTCAAGTATATATAGGGGGAGGGGAGGGGCTGCGCCCCCTCTAGGGTTCCCTCCCCAAGGGGGGGCGGCAGCCCTAGATCCCATCTAGGGTGGCGGCCAGAGGGGAAAGGGAGAGAGGGGGGCGCCCTAGGGTGGGCCTTAAGGCCCATCTGGACCTAGGGTTTGCCCCCTCCCACTCTCCCTGCGCCTTGGGCCTTGGTGGGGGGCGCACCAGCCTACCTAGGGCTGGTCCCCTCCCACACTTGGCCCACGCAGCCTTCTGGGGCTGGTGGCCCCACCTGGTGGACCCCCGGGACCCTCCCGGTGGTCCCAGTACGTTACCGATAGCACCCGAAACTTTTCCGGTGACCAAAACGGGACTTACCATATATAAATCTTTACCTCCGGACCATTCCGGAACTCCTCGTGACGTCCGGGATCTCATCCGGGACTCCGAACAACATTCAGTAACCACGTACATACTTTCCCTATAACCCTAGCGTCATCGAACCTTAAGTGTGTAGACCCTACGGGTTCGGGAACCATGTAGACATGACCGAGACAACTCTCCGGCCAATAACCAACAGCGGGATCTGGATACCCATGTTGGCTCCCACATGTTCCACGATGATCTCATCGGATGAACCATGATGTCAAGGATTCAATCAACCCCGTATACAATTCCCTTTGTCTACCGGTATAGTACTTGCCCGAGATTCGATAGTCGGTATCCCAATACCTTGTTCAATCTCGTTACCGGCAAGTCTCTTTACTCGTTCCGTAACACATCATCCAGTGATCAACTCCTTGGTCACATTGTGCACATTATGATGATGTCCTACTGAGTGGGCCCAGAGATACCTCTCCGTTTACACGGATTGACAAATCCCAGTCTCGATTCGTGCCAACCCAACAGACACTTTCGGAGATACTCGTAGTGCACCTTTATAGCCACCCAGTTACATTGTGACGTTTGGCTCACCCAAAGCATTCCTACGGTATCCGGGAGTTGCACAATCTCATGGTCTAAGGAAATGATACTTGACATTAGAAAAGCTTTAGCATACGAACTACACGATCTTGTGCTAGGCTTAGGATTGGGTCTTGTCCATCACATCATTCTCCTAATGATGTGATTCCGTTATCAATGACATCCAATGTCCATGGTCAGGAAACCATGACCATCTATTAATCAACGAGCTAGTCAACTAGAGGCTTACTAGGGACATGTTGTGGTCTATGTATTCACACATGTATTACGGTTTCCGGTTAATACAATTATAGCATGAACAATAGACAATTATCATGAACAAGGAAATACAATAATAACCATTTTATTATTGCCTCTAGGGCATACTTCCGACATCACATACGGTGCAGCGGGAGCAGCACCGCCGACGTTGACGTTGTCGCCCATGTCGTCGAGGATGAGGTTGCCGAGGTCGGGGAAGAAGTCGTCGTTCGCGAAGTCGTCGCTGCGAGCAGTCGCGCGAGTGCGCTCCCCAAAAACCTGATCTCCCCTCTCCCGTACAGGATCACGAGAGGCGGGGTTCCGGAGGCCTGCTGTCCCTTCTCCCGGTGCATGCCGAAAGGAGGGATGGAGAAGACTTGCTTGGCGGCGCAATGATCTGGAACAGTGGTGAGAAATCATACGAAGCGGCGGCGGATAGGGTAGACGTCTGCCTGACTATATAGTGCGGGCCGGGTAGGTCGTGGGAGTAAACCCCACGTTCGAGTCGTCACGATCCAAAAGAATCGGAAACAGTTCAGTAATTAACGCGTCCGTTAATTATTAATTAATGACTCATTAATTTTTCCCGAGCAGCAAAAATATAGACAACGTGCATAGCTCTGTCCTCGACTCGGCTCAATCCCGCGTCGTGACGAGGCGTGGCGTGGCGAGGCGAGCGTGGAGGAGGAGCGCGGGTGTAGGTCTCCTCTTCTCATGCTCATACAAGTGGTAGAAGAGCTCACCTTATAAAGAGGTGCAACTCTCTCTCAACTCCCGGGGTGGGACTAAACTTTAGTCTCACTTACTCCACTCACATGTGTGCATGAATGGGCCAAGAGAATTTCAGAATTTTTAGTTGGGCTTTGGGCCAAAGGCCTACTAGCAAAATTCCAACAGGCCCTGTCGGGCCTCCCGCCACTCCACATCATCATTGTGCTCTCCACTTAACATTGTCATGAGAGAGACTTTCAACCTCCCACAACAAGACGTGGCTAAGTTTGAATTTTTTTTTCAGGACACCTTGGAAAATTCGTGATCAAGAAATGCATATTAAACTCCTTGATGATGAAGTGGAGCATGTGTGAGTGCACCATGGAAACCGAATAGAAAACCATCTCTGGATAAATTGAAATGAATTTGAACTATGTAATTTAAAAAGATTATATTTGAATTGTGATATTTATCTTTAATTTTTTATCGTGTGGTACACTGATACTTATCTTCAAATTATTTGAACAATAAATCAATGTTAAAGTGGAAAATGTGAGTTTGCTTAAAAAGGGGGATGAGCAAGTAGGGTACGTCATTGGTACTCCCTCTGTGAATTTAGATCACTTTATCCCCCCGAACAAGTAGTGGATGTCCGTGGGTGTAACGGGATTAGATAAATACCTTTGGAGATGTCCTAAGTAGTTTATACCATCATAGGTTGACATGGTTCCCAGACGCGCCCTAAGAACATGGCCATTGTCGGTCAAAACTTGGTGCTAAACATTGTGGAGTGAGGTGCCAAGGAAATTTTTTGGCTAGAGTCGACTCTAAAAGAGAGTTGACTATATGTGAGGCCCAAGCTGACTCAAATTGTGAGAGAGACAGGATGGCAAATAAATACTCCCTCCGTTCCATAATGTAGTGTGTATAGAATTTCTAAAAATTCAAGCTTTGCAAACTTTGACTAAGTTTATAGATAAAACTATTATACATGCAATATCAAATATATAAATATGTAGCTATATCTTATCATCAATCTAACAGTATGTGTTTGACAGTTTAGATGTAAACATTTTTCTCCATAAACCTGATCAAAGTTTGCGAGGTTTGACTTTAAAAACATTATATGCACTAAATTATTGAACGGAGAGAGTATAACATTATGACATGTGGGCCCAAAAATAGTTAGCTACGAAAAAGTTTAACGTTAAGAGTAAATTTAGTTTTTCTAGAACCAAGTTTTAGCAATTTTCTTAGAACCAATGACACATTGTTCATGCTCTGCTCTAATGATCCAAAGTTCTTGTCTCTGCAATCAACAGACAATCGCCGTCATATCATTGTACCATGCCATCGATTCAACGGCACTCATCTTTCCCCGGCCCGGAGAAGCCGGGGAAACCATGTGTACACAGCTGGTGCAAGCACCACACGAACTACTTTAATGCTCGCGTTCGTGTGGGCTGCTTACCTTTTATTTACCTACCTCAGCAGCCGATGGAGTATTAAACCACAGGCAAAGTTGTGCATGTCAACCATAGATAAATTTGGGTTACTCTATTGGCCGGACTCATCGATTGATCGTGCAACGCTAAAAAATGAGCGCATGTTGCACACTTGCATGGAGACGACCAGATCCGGGTACAAAGGCGACGAACTAGCTAACCATGACTTTATCCCTTGGTTGCTACTGATCTGGAATGCGCAACAAAAAAAAATGCTGATCTGGAATGGGATAGTCTCTCCAACGGCTGTTTGACTTTGAATAACGCATTGCCAATAATCCTTTTTTTGGCGAAAATGATTCGTATATATCATCAAACTTTATTGAAAGTACAAAGCATCTCAAACATAATAAAAAATACATCAAGATTCCATTATCACCGAAAATACAAAACTTCTTATTTGAAACATACATTGCTTTGCTCTTTAGTCCTTCGGTTGTTCGACAATAGTTCACTTTTCAGCAGTTCATCTCGCCAGTGATCGTCACATTGGGTTGTCCGGATACATCATTCTACGAGCACAAGAAGAGTAGCAGTAGTGGTGGTGTGCATATAAGCAACAAGCTGCCGACAATGAACGGCGGCGTGCAGCACGACATGAGCCCGAGATGACGAGAAGGGTAACAACATCGGTGCCCTGGAGCTGCAGCAGTAAGCTTCCGACACGATTCGCAATCGGCTTCGATGGAGAAGCTGAGAAGGGGGAGAAGCCGATTTGGGTACCTCATTTTGAAATCCACATGACGCGGCTTCCCACCTCAGCCCAAATCCACTGTTTTGACGTTTAGTGAAAAGTTCAGCGTGAAATGAAACATTTCATGATTTGGCCTTTTTGCTACGTCCAATCACTAAAAGGTCAATATTATGAAATAGCTTCAGACCGTGTGATAGTTTTCAACTAGCGCTATTTCGTGCTAAACTTTTCCACTAAAGGTCAAAAACAGTGATTTCGATCCTTCTCCTCTACGATCCGCAAGGTCATGAAATTCGTTGAGATGCTCTACTATCGCAGGCGAGCCACGGCAGTTGACCCGAGGCGCCGGTGGCCGGCCGGCTTCGCCAGATGCCGCAGCAGAGGAAAAAAGGGCGACCGCTTTTCCAAAAGCGAACCCCGGGCTTCACACCCCCAACCCGCACGCCGCGGTCCGCGGCGTACTCTACTCTACCAGTCCACCATACTCCGTCCCAGGGGCAGCCTGGTAATTACGCCACCGCGGCGGAGAGAGAAAGGGAGGGGACTGACTGACTATTTCTTTTACCCTCGCCACGACTGTACACGGGCGGCCATGGCAGAAGCAGGGGCGAAGTTTCTCCCCCATTCGGCCGCCGGTCTCCGCCTATATATACCCCGCCCGCACGCGCCTCCTTCCCTGGCCAGACCGAGCTGCTCTTCCTCCTCCAGTCCAGACGTGGCGGTTTGACTTTCTGACCTCGGAACCGATCGAAGGCGCCTCCCGTGGGGAAAATCCCCGGACGATTCTTGGAGAAGAAACCGCGGATTCAGGGCCGGCGGAGGAGAGCGCGCCCCGCCGTTACTAGGATTTGTGCCCCCGCTCTCGCTCCGATCGAGGAGGTAATCCCCGCTGCTCCCTTCGGTCGCCCCTCTCAGTTCAATTTCGTGGAGGACCCGTGGGGATTCCGTCGCTGTTCTTCTTCTGCTCGTCTCGCGCCGTGATCCCACGGAAATTCAGTGAGATGTCGGTGCGCTTAGTTGGTTTCAGTTTCGGGGATTTGGATGTTGAGGAGCTCTGTGTTCTCCTCTGATGTGCGTTTTAGCCATAAACAAATTGTAGTTTTGGTATTGCTAGCCCAAGCATTTCTGCAGGTTGCGTCTGCGGTTCAGGGGTCTAGCGATCTGTCAGGGCTCTGTGCTTGAGCTGTAATTGGTAATCTTGCTGTCCCCGGAAGCTGAATCTGGATAGATTTAGTTCTGCTGTTGCAGTACAAAATCTCAATTCTGGACGAAGAAGTGGCGCAGAGGGAGGTAGCGTGGGTCGCTGTTATTGATTTCGTACTTGCAGTCCACCCTTGTGGGCGGCTTCTTTGTCCCGGCGTTCTGCCATGGTCCACACTAGAGTTTCGTGAAGGTGACAGATTTGCACAGGAAGTCGATTTCCGGATTTTTTTTTCTATAAGCATGTGTGTTCTGCCCACACTGGACATTTGGGGGGCACTTTTAAGTATTTGGAAGTCTCACACTTCAAAGCTTAGGTTTGCATCTCTGAAGAAAGGTGTGGAAACTTGGTTGCAGAATAAAGGAAGTTGCATTTTGTTGGTTTATCTTTCTCATTTGAGGGTAGGGATATAGGTGGTCCTTGAATAGTTTGGAGCCTGAAAGATCTCAATCCATTAGTTAGTACATGGATGGGGCTTCCTTTTTGTAGAACATAATGAGTTATGGTTTTTCACATGATTTTCGTTCTGATGTAGCCAACTGTCTATTCTTCTGTCAAGGCATAACTTAATTTCAATTTTTGTTCTACAGTGCAATGAAGGCACCATCGCTTCTTGTTCAGTGTTTCCCTGGCTTGCTTCCAAGCAAGGCCACTAGTTGTGTGCCGATTATATCAGAGAGGGATCTGCATCTACCATCACCAGCTGTTGAACTAATCCCTTCAAAGGTAATACTTGTTTGATCATTCATACATGAAACCCCAAATGGCTATACTATTTTTGTTTTACAAAGGGCGTTCTGAACTGTTGATTGGTAAAATAAAGTATGTCTTGAATTTTTTCAGAGTGCTCATCCTTACAAATATGCTGGAGAGAAGGTCGATGTCCAAGGTCTTGATGTTTTCAAGGTGAATAGCTCATGCAAATTTCCTAATATTCCGGCTGGCACTAAATTTTGTGTCGTTCCACTAGTAATTGCTCGAACTTTTAAATTATTGATTCTAAATTTCAATGCATGGCTTCTTCTTTTGGTTCAGGGGAAGGTCAGTGTAGCAGATATGATAGCCTTTTCCCCTTCTGAAGTAGCATCATCAAAGCATGATGGTAAGTTGGCCACTACATATGCAATATTTCCTCCTTTGTATTTTAAAATGGAAAGCTTATTCATCATTGTGTTTCTTTTCTCAGGTAGTCTCAAATATTGGGAGAGTTCCATCACTATTGTGAATATTATTAAGAATGAGATCCGTGATGGGCAGCTGAGCTTCAGGGGCAAGCGAGTTCTAGAGGTAATTTCCTATTCTACAGATTTCATCTAAATGGTGCTCTGCTTTCTTACTAGGTGTCTGTTCCTGATTTTGCTTCCATAGAAGCAGAATGTGTGCCACACGGTCTGGTATCCTGCATAAGACTAGTGTTAGGTGCTTAGGTTATTCCGTTTTTTAGGGAAAAGTTATTTTGGGCTTGATATCTATGTACTCAAAGGAGCTGCTAAATTCACTGTCAACTATACTACCCTAGCACTCATATATTTTCATACAGGACTCTCAGCCTGTACCATTTTTTTAATTCTTAATGCTTTCATGAATCATTAATTTATTTTGGCAATTTGTGCAGCTTGGATGTGGATCTGGCCTTGCTGGGATTTTTGCCTGCTTGAAGGTGTGTCATCTCTCCATGGTTTATGGTGTTTATCTAAATTATTAACTTATTGTTTTGATAATAAATTTACGGTTCCCTTCAATTTTGGAAATGCATGTTTGTACCTTCTCTTGTCATACTTCAAGTGATGTACTGGTGTATTGATTTCTTGCTTAAATGCCACTACAGGGTGCATCTATAGTTCACTTCCAGGACACAAATGCAGAAACCATAAGATGCAGAACAATGCCCAATGTGCTTGCGAATCTTGAGCAGGCTCGGGACAGGCAGAACAGACCATCAGAGAGCCCGGTTACACCATCCAGACAGTTGTTAGCTCCCGTTGTCCATTTCTATGCCGGGGAGTGGGATGAGCTCCCCACAATTCTCTCAGTTGTGCATCCACCTGCACAACCAACAAACCTTAGCTTCTCTGAGGATGATTTTATGGATGGCTGCAGTAGCCATGACGGAAGCAGTATAGTTGGTCAGGACCCCAGGCGATCGAGGAAGCTTTCTGGCAGCCGTGCATGGGAGAGGGCCAGCGAGACCGACCCAGCAGATGGAGGGTACGATGTAATTTTGATTTCTGAGATCCCTAATGCGGTGAACTCTCTAAGGAAGCTCTATGCCCTTATCACTAAGGTCAGTTCCTCCCATCATCACCTTCTCATGTGTCATATGTTACCTCGTGCATGTAGCCGATGGAGCACGGTACGATTTACTTATTCCAAGTATTTAACTGTGCATGTTACGCTTGCAGTGCCTACGCCCTCCTTATGGAGTCTTGTATGTGGCTTCAAAGAAGAACATGGTTGGTTCAAGCGGGGGCGCAAGGCAGCTTAAAAGTTTGATGGAGGAGGAAGGTGTCCTTGGTGGTCACTTCTTGACTGAGATATCTGACCGGGAGATATGGAAGTTCTTTTTCAAGTAAACCGGCAAATGTTGGGACTGAAAAAGATGATCCCGGCCATGGCCTCGTATACAAAAAGAATTCATTTGTCTACTCGCAGCGCTGTACATACCGCGAAGCTTAGTTCGATTAATTCTTTGGTGATAGGTTCAAGTATGGGCCTCAGTTGTTAAACCTGCAAATGTGTTGGCATTTTAACCCTTCTGTAGATCTCCTATCTCCTAGGTGACTGTATTGAGCTTTGCATACCGAATCTATGGTGCTGGCATATCACACCACGCTATCAGCAATATGTACAAATGGAAATGGTTACTGTACTTGCTTGTCGGTCTTACTTGAATCGTGTCTTGCTGAAATCTGGTAGAGCTGGTCGTGTCTTTGTTTTGAGAGCTTGTTCTTTCTTTAAGGATGAAATATTTTATTATACTAGTAGTTCAGATTTAAGGAAGCACAGCCTCAACAAAAGACTTGTCATGCGCATGCATAATTAAGCTAGGGATCTGTCAGATCTGTTTTTTTCTAAGGAAATTTGTTGGCTACACCATAAATCGGTACAATGATTTGAGTTCATGTCAACAAACCCGATCTTCTCATGAATGATTTGAGTTTGTGTATCAGTATAGTGTATGATAGTGCGAGTGTTGCGTGTGTTTGCCATGAACTCTTATATGCGAACAAAACAAATTTGGTAATACTCTGCCAGATTTCAGGTTTTGGCAAAACCCCTTAAGGTTCGAACTCTGGGGTGCGCACGAAGATCTCTCCTCCCCCTAGCTCACGCTCTCATCACAATTTTAAAGCTCAGCACGTCGAACTCGCAGAATAAAGGACACATGGCTTATATTGGTTCCGGTCATCGATGCGGTGTAATACCCTACTTCAGTGTGGTGTGGTGGATTGCCTCTTGGGCTGAGGATGAACGAGTACAAGAGAAGAACAGCCTTTTGAGGAGAGGTGTCCTTGAGCTCGGTGAGCTTGTGTGGTTGAGGATGATCTGAATGGTCCGAGATCCAAGATGCTCCCTCCCTACTGTGGTGGCTAGTCCTATTTATAGAGGCTTTGGTCCTCTTTCCAAATGTAGGGGGTAAGGGATCCAACAACGGCCAAATTTGAAGAGAGACAACTACTGCAAGTTATCCTGACAAAAAGTGGTCTTTGCCTGCCAAAGGCTTTGGTGGTGACGCCGTCCTGGGCTCCACGGTGGCACCCATCTCGCCGTCCTACTGGTCTTGGTCTTGTTGCACCGATATGGAAACTTTGTCCGATGCCTCGGGACTCCTCGCCTGCGCTTGCCTCTTTAGCACCAAAGAGGAAACGAGTACACTGCGCGCACTGGCGCCCGCCTGGCGCCTGATGAAGCTATGTACCTAGGATAGGGGCATGGACCTGTCCTAAGTACCCTACCCAAGGACATCCCTAGAAGAAGTCACCTTTCAATCGACTTGGAGGTATCCCACTCGACAGATTCAAGACACTCGACCACGAAGCAATCACTCGACCAAAGTCCAACCACTCGACTGCCAGGAGATCTAAAGTCACCCTGCACGCAAACGGTCGGTCATTAAGTAGCTTTTATGGTCATCATAGCACTTTATTAGGGGCGTTACCAGTAACCCCCAGTCTTAATGTACTTTAAACCTTACATTACTGAGGGCTGGAGGGGCCTGGCGAACTCTATATAGGCCACCCCCCTCCTCAGTATCAAGGGTTGGCACCCCTATTACTCATACACACATAATTCAGTCGACCGCCTCCGGGCACCGAGACGTAGGGCTGTTACTTCCTCCGAGAAGGGCCTGAACTCGTAATCCTCGTGTGCTTACAAATCCTCCATAGCTAAGATCTAGCCTCTCCATACATACCCCCCTACATCACTGTCAGAGTTAGAACCACGACAGTTGGCGCCCACCGTGGGGCTAGGAGTCTTAGCACCTAGTTTGAGAAGTTGCGATTTTTTCCGATCTCCTTGATCATGGTTTCGGGCGGAGCTTTGGTGGAGGGCCGCGAGATCCGTCTCAGCGCGCTCACGTTCATCGCCGGCGACTCCGCTTGGCTTCAGGAGGCTCCACTCGACGTCGACGCGCTCCCCGTCCGCAGGGCGACGCACTTTCGCGCATGCGTCCGTGGTGTCCTCCTGCGGCAGCCGTCGACCCAGTATCGGTCGGCTCCCGTGGCATCTCCCCGCCCTGTTTCTCGCCGGCGCAAGCGCTCCGGTCGGTCGAGGCTTCAGAGGTGGGTGAGGCATGCGGTGGCCCGCCAGTCGGCCACCCCACAAGTCGCGGCAATCGAGCCTGCCGAATCACTCTACGGCCTGTTCGACTGGCTCCGCAGAGACCACATCCGAATGCGACAGCAGTGACCCAGCTGCAGAGGTTCTGGTGATCGACGGGCCACACAGTCCTCCCGGTTTCCCCCGCGCTGACGGAGGCGCGGATGGGGGCGACCCGTCGCGTCCTCACGAGGAGTATCTCCTCGAGCCTCTCACGTCGTTGCAGCGGGAGGAACTTCGCCGCCAGAATATGGATGCACTCCACACTCCTATCGTTGGAGAAACCCCCGAGGCCCGAGCCTTGGAGGACGCGCGCTTGGCTAACTTGGCCGAGCGCACTCGACTGGAGAATCTCCAGAGAATACTCGACGGGCGAGCGCGTCAACAGGCTCCAGAATCCAGTCGACGTCAACTCTTTCCGCCCCCGCAGGTATATCGTACTCCGATTCAGAATTTGGCGGCTGCGGCCCGTATAGCAGAGTCGATTCAGCCCTCCCAGTCGGAGGCTGGCAGAGGCTTGTTGCAAATCAGAGCGTTGCTCCGGGCAGCGGGAGACCAGAATTCCGCTGTTTCTCAGTCGCGGAACAGGATCCACAGTCGATCCGTTGCAGCGGATACAGTCCAGTCGGCTCACAGCCCAAGATCGCCTCCGAGGCGTGAGGGAAGTGGAGACCGGCGTGATCAGTACAGAAGGAATGAGCAGTATGATCACCGATTCGATCGTGATGATCGACGTCGAGTGCCAACCCCTCCCCCGAGGAGTGGATCATATGTGCCTCGACAGCAGGTGGACAGACGCCCTCATAGTGTTGGGCGGAGAATTCCAGTTGACCCTAGGGAACCAGGCTTTGATACGAGATCCATTCTCATTCAAGGTTTGGTCGACAGGAATAGAGCTCACCGAGAAGGCCACGACAGAGATGCGCCTACTAGTAGCAGAGTACATGTTTCAGGGCCGGAGTGTTTCAGTCGAGCCATCAGAGCCGCTGTAATTCCTCCCAACTTCAGGTTGGCGACTGGAGTTAGTAAGTTCACCGGTGAGTCCAAGCCCGATACTTGGCTCGAAGATTACCGAGTGGCTGTCCAGATTGGCGGTGGGAACGATGAGGTAGCCATGAAGCACCTGCCTCTCATGTTAGAAGGCTCGGCCAGAGCGTGGCTGAATCAGTTAGCACCCAGCAGCATTTACACTTGGGAGGATCTCTCCCGAGTGTTTATCACCACATTTGAAGGAACATGCAAGCGACCTGCAGGCCTTACGGAATTGCGGTCTTGCGTGCAGAAACCGAATGAAACTCTGAGGAATTACATCTAGAGGTGGATCACATTGCATCACACAGTTGAAAATGTACCAGATCATCAAGCAGTTTGTGCCTTTAAAGAAGGCGTTAAGTACAGAGAATTGAATCTGAAGTTCGGTCGAACCGGAGAGATGTCTCTGAATCGGATGATGGAGATTTCCACCAAATACGCTAATGGTGAAGATGAGGATCGACTCCGGAGTGGCAAGCATAAAGCAGTCGCCCAGGAAACCGGAGGAAATTCCAGTCGGAAACAGAAGTGGAAAGCCGAGCCAGCCGCTCCTGGGGAGGCCCTGGCCGTAACCCAGGGAAAATTTAAGGGAAAACCCAAAAGACCTTGGAACCCCAAGAAAGTTAAAGACCAAGATGGAAATGATGTTTTGGATCTACCGTGTCACATCCACACCAAGAAAGATGAAGAGGGTAAACTCATTTACCCAAAGCATACCACTCGACAGTGTCGGCTTCTGATCTAGCAGTTTCAGGGCAAGCAGTCCAAAGATAAGGAAAAGGAGTCAGACAAAGTTGAGGACAAGGAAGATAGTGACGATGGGTACCCCCAGGTCAATTCCACCCTGATGATTTTTGCTGATGTTGAGAGCAAAAGTCGACTGAAGGTTATTAACTGTGAGGTAAATATGGTTGCTCCGGCAACACCCAATTATCTGAAGTGGTCCCAGACTGCCATCACATCCGACTAGTCTGATCACCCTACGGACATTGCCACCCCTGGGAGGCAAGCTCTGGTGGTCGACCCAGTTGTCGAAGGCACTCGACTGACCAAAGTCCTGATGGATGGAGGCAGCGGTTTGAACATACTGTATGCAGAAACATTGAAAGGGATGGGCATTTCGATGTCCAGGCTCAGCACCAGTAACATGAGTTTCCATGGAGTCATTCCTGGGAAGAAAGCCGAGTCACTCGGCCGAATTGCTCTTGATGTGGTTTTCGGTGATTCCAAGAATTACCGCAAGGAAAAGTTGACATTCGAAGTTGTGGATTTCCAAAGTGCTTATCACGCTATTTTGGGCAGGCCAGCTTATGCACGCTTCATGGCTCGACCATGTTATGTGTATCTCAAATTGAAGATGCCTGGTCCCAAAGGTGTGATCACTGTTACAGGCAATCGGAAGAAAGCAGAAGAGTGTTTTCAGAAAGGCTCAAAGATTGCTGACGCTCAGATGGCGATAGTCGAGCTGGAAGAGTATCAGAAGACTGCAGATCCGAGTGAGTTGCTACGAGCTAAGAAGCCTGCTTCAGAATTAGCTTTTCAGTCGTCCGGTGAAACGAAGGCAGTTCACATTCACCCGACCGATCCAAACGCTGCTCCGACTCAC
Source organism: Triticum urartu (assembly GCF_003073215.2). Classification (NCBI taxonomy): domain Eukaryota; kingdom Viridiplantae; phylum Streptophyta; class Magnoliopsida; order Poales; family Poaceae; genus Triticum; species Triticum urartu. Next base: position 568,092,551 of record NC_053023.1, on the reverse strand, counting down.
ATCTCAACGACGGTCGACTCCAAATAGGAAGAAGCGCTCATCCAGTTCCTCCATGAGAACTGGGACATCTTCGCATGGAAGCCTGCTGACATGCCTGGAGTTCCCAGGGGGCTGGCTGAGCACCGTCTACGAGTCGACCCAAAATTTAAACCTGTGAAAGAACATCTTCGACGGTCCGCCGTCCAGAAGAGGAAGGCCATTGGCGAGGAGGTGGCTCGGCTCTTAGCAGCGAAGTTCATCCGAGAAATTTACCACTCCGAGTGGCTCGCTAATGTTGTCATGGTCCCCAAGAAGGACAAGTCACTTCGCATGTGCATTGATTTCAAGCATGTCAATCGGGCCTGCCCAAAAGATCATTTTCTTCTCCCCTGCATCGACCAGATAGTCGACTCGACTGCGGGATGTGAGCGTTTGTCTTTCCTAGACGCCTATTCCGGGTACCATCAGATCCATCTGTACGGGCCCGACGAGATCAAAACAGCTTTCATCACTCCATTCGGGTGCTTCTGTTATGTCACCATGCCGTTCGGCCTCAAGAATGCCGGAGCCACGTTCATGAGGATGATTCAGAAGTGTTTGCTCACTCAAATCAGTCGGAATGTGGAGGCATACATGGATGATATTGTGGTCAAGTCACGGAAGGGTTCGGACCTGCTGACTGACCTTGCTGAAACCTTTGCCAACCTCAGGAGGTATGATATCAAGCTCAATCCGTCAAAGTGCACGTTCGGAGTTCCAGGTGGGAAGTTACTCGGTTTTCTCGTTTCCGAACGGGGAATCGACGCCAATCCTGAAAAAATTGGTACTATACTTCGGATGAAACGTCCTGTGCGTGTGCATGACGTCCAGAAGCTTACATGATGCTTGGCCGCTTTAAGTCGATTCATCTCTCGCCTCGGTGAAAAGGCATTGCCTCTTTACCGACTGATGAAGAAGTCCGACAAGTTCGAGTGGACTCCAGAAGCTGATGCAGCGTTTACAGAGCTCAAAGCTCTGCTCTCCACCCAGCCGGTGCTTGCTGCCCCAATCAGCAAGGAGCCTTTGCTGATTTACATTGCAGCCACAGGACAAGTTGTCAGTACAGTACTTACGGTCGAGCGGGAAGAAGAAGGAAAGGCCTTCAAAGTTCAGCGCCCAGCATATTATGTTTCTGAAGTTTTGACTCCTTCAAAGCAAAGATATCCTCATTACCAGAAGCTTGTATATGGGATTTATATGACCACGAAGAAGGTTGCACATTACTTCTCTGATCATTCCATTACAGTCGTCAGCGACGCTCCACTATCAGAGATTTTGCACAACAGAGATGCAACTGGTCGAGTGGCCAAATGGGCGATTGAACTTCTTCCCCTAGATATCAAGTTTGAGGCAAAGAAAGCTATCAAGTCCCAAGCAATTGCAGATTTTGTCGTTGAGTGGATCGAACAACAACTTTTGACTCAAGTTCACTCGAAGCACTGGACCATGTTCTTCGATGGATCTAAGATGCTGAATGGTTCCGGTGCTGGGGTAGTATTGGTTTCCCCCCGAGGATATAAGCTCAGATATGTTCTCCAGATTCACTTCGATTCCTCCAATAACGAAGCAGAATATGAAGCACTTTTGTATGGGTTGCGCATGGCCATTTCACTCGGCGTCCATCGCCTCATGGTCTATGGCGACTCAGATTTGGTGGTTAATCAGGTGATGAAAGAATGGGACGTCAGAAGTCCAGCTATGACTGGTTATTGCAATGCAGTGAGAAAGTTAGAGAAGAAATTCGAGGGGTTAGAGCTTCATCACATCCCCCGACTAAAAAATCAAGCGGCTGATGATTTGGCAAAGATAGGCTCCAAGAGAGAAGCCATCCCCAACAATGTGTTTTTGGAACACATCCACTCGCCATCAGTCCAAGAAGATCCTTTTACAGATGAAGCCCCGCAGCCAAAGAGTGCCACAAATCCGACTGAAGTTGAAATTCCGGTAGTGGTCGACCTAATCATGGAAGTTTTGGCAATCACCCCTGACTGGACGATACCGTACATCGCGTATATCCTGAGAAAGGAACTCCCGGAGGACGAAGAAGAGGCTCGATAGATCGTCCGTCGATCCAAGGCCTTTACAGTCATAAAGGGGCAGTTATATAGAGAAAGCGCGACTGGAGTCGGTCAGAAGTGTATAACACCAGAAGAAGGTCAGATAATCCTTGATGATATCCACTCGGGGACCTGTGGTCATCATGCGTCCTCTTGGACCATTGTGGCTAAAGCATACTGAGCGGGATTTTACTGGCCAAGAGCGAATGAAATGGCAAAAGAGATAGTCGACAAGTGTGAAGGGTGCCAGTTCTACTCCAACATGTCGCACAAGCCCGCATCAGCCCTGAAGACCATTCCACTCGTATGGCCCTTCACTATTTGGGGACTGGACATGGTTGGCCCATTGAGAACAGGCAGGAGCGGTTTCACACATGTGCTTGTGGCAGTCGACAAGTTTACCAAATGGATTGAAGCTAAGCCTATCAAGAATCTTGATGCTTGCACTGCTATCAGTTTCGTCAGAGAGTTAACATTCAGATATGGAGTCCCGCATAGCATCATCACCGGCAATGGGTCAAACTTTGATTCAGACAAGTTCAGAGCTTTTTGCGCCTCTCAAGGCACACGAGTCGACTACGCATCGGTCGCCCACCCCCAGTCGAATGGACAAGCAGAAAGGGCAAATGGTCTGATTCTCAAAGGACTAAAGCCTGGGCTGATGCGTGATCTCAAGCACGCAGCAGGCGCTTGGGTCGACGAGCTTCCGTTGGTTCTGTGGGGATTGAGGACTACCCCGAATCGGTCGACTGGAAGAACTCAGTTCTTTCTGGTTTACGGAGCGAAAGCAGTCCTGCCGAGTGATCTACTTCACAATGCACCCCGAGTCGAGCTTTATACCGAAGATGAAGCAGAACAAGCCCGGCAAGACGCAGTCGACCTCCTGGAAGAAGAAAGAGATATGGCTATGATCCGATCAACCATTTATCAGCAAGACTTGCGTCGATTCCATGCCAGAAATGTGAAGAGTCGATCCTTCCAAGAAGGAGATTTGGTCCTCCAAGTGGATCAACAGAAACCACACAAGCTCGCTCCTACTTGGTAAGGTCCCTTCATCGTCACAAGAGTCCTCCACAATGGAGCGTATCACCTTTACAATGTCGACCGCCAGATCGATGAGCCACGAGCTTGGAATGCAGAACTGCTCCGCCCCTTTCACACTTGAATTCTCACTCGGATGAGATGTAATAAGAAAAACTTCTGTAGTCTATTTATCAAAGACAAGAGTGTTACAAATTTTCCTATAATTGTTGTTGCTTTTGTTTGCGTGTGAAATCCCCCAGTGGGTGGCTTAGCTGCGAATCTGTTTCGCCTAAGTTTGTAAAAAAAATCCTACCGAGTGGTGAGCCAGACTCCCACTCGGAGGCTTAGCTGCAGCTCAGTGCTCGCCTAAGTGTTTAAAAATCCTACCGAGTGGCGAGCCAGACTCCCACTCGGAGGCTTAGCTGCAGCCCAGTGCTCGCCTAAGTGTTTAAAAATCCTACCGAGTGGTGAGCCAGACTCCCACTCGGAGGCTTAGCTGCAGCCCAGTGCTCGCCTAAGTGTTTAAAAATCCTACCGAGTGGTGAGCCAGACTCCCACTCGGAGGCTTAGCTGCAGCCCAGTGCTCGCCTAAGTGTTTAAAAATCCTACCGAGTGGTGAGCCAGACTCCCACTCGGAGGCTTAGCTGCAGCCCAGTGCGCGCCTAAGTGTTTAAAAATCCTACCGAGTGGAGAGCAAACCTCCCACTCGGAGGCTTAGCTGCAGCCCAGTGCCCGCCTAAGTGTTTAAAAATCCTACCGAGTGGAGAGCAAACCTCCCACTCGGAGGCTTAGCTGTAGCCCAGTGCTCGCCTAAGTGTTTAAAAATCCTATCGAGTGGTGAGCCAGACTCCCACTCGGGGGCTTAGCTGCAGCCCAGTGCTCGCCTAAGTGTTTAAAAATCCTACCGAGTGGTGAGCCAGACTCCCACTCGGAGGCTTAGCTGCAGCCTAGTGCTCGCCTAAGTGTTTAAAAATCCTACCGAGTGGTGAGCCAGACTCCCACTCGGAGGCTTAGCTGCAGCCAAGTGCTCGCCTAAGTGTTTAAAAATCCTACCGAGTGGAGAGCAAACCTCCCACTCGGAGGCTTAGCTGTAGCCCAGTGCTCGCCTAAGTGTTTAAAAATCCTACCGAGTGGAGAGCAAACCTCCCACTCGGAGGCTTAGCTGCAGCCCAGTGCTCGCCTAAGTGTTTAAAAATCCTACCGAGTGGTGAGCCAGACTCCCACTCGGAGGCTTAGCTGCAGCCCAGTGCTCGCCTAAGTATTTAAAAATCCTACCGAGTGGTGAGCAGACCTCCCACTCGGGGGGCTTAGCTGCAGTCCAGTACTCGCCTAAGTTTGAAAAAATCCTACCGAGTGGAGAGCAGACCTCCCACTTGGGGGCTTAGCTGCAGTCCAGTACTCGCCTAAGTTTGAAAAAATCCTACCGAGTGGATAGCAGACCTCCCACTCAGGGGCTTAGCTGCAGCCCAGTGCTCGCCTAAGTATTTAAAAATCCTACCGAGTGGTGAGCAGACCTCCCACTCGGGGGGCTTAGCTGCAGTCCAGTACTCACCTAAGTTTGAAAAAATCCTACCGAGTGGAGAGCAGACCTCCCACTTGGGGGCTTAGCTGCAGTCCAGTACTCGCCTAAGTTTGAAAAAATCCTACCGAGTGGATAGCAGACCTCCCACTCAGGGGCTTAGCTGCAGTCCAGTACTCGCCTAAGTTTGAAAAAATCCTACCGAGTGGAGAGCAGACCTCCCACTCGGGGGCTTAGCTGCAGTCCAGTACTCGCCTAAGTTTTTAAAATCCTACCGAGTGGAGAGCAGACCTTCCACTCGAAGGCTTAGCTGCAGCCCAGTGCTCGCCTAAGTACGGAACACATCCCAATCCGCAAGGACGACGAGGTGCAAAACGAATGCTACCTTCTCCTTCGGAGTTGCACCACAAATACAAAGTTATTTCGAGTGAAGAACAAGTTCCACTCGACAGATAATTCATGAAGATATTCAACGATAAATCAAGTTCAGATAAGATCCAAAGGTTCTAGACTGCAGATCAAAGTACCCGAGCCTCCAGCTCGACAGAGTTTAACGGTTACAAAATCCACTCGGCATTCCGAGGCAAATTTAAAGTGAAGCATAAAAGTTTTTATTCCTCATGCGGAGGACTGAAAGGGGCGACGAACTCGTCCAAGTCGATCCCGTCTGCAATGCGAGTGGCAGCAGCAATAAAAGTCTCCATGAAGTCTTGAAAGTTGTGCTTCCTGGTATTGGCAACTTGGATGGCGGCCAACTTTTCTTCTCGCGCCTCCTTGCAGTGGACGCGGACCAGAGACAGAGCGACGTCAGCGCCACATCTAGCAGAAGATTTCTTCTATTCCGCCACTCGACCTAGGACTTCATCCAGTCGAGTCATCAGGGACTCAAGGTCATTCTGAAGCGTCGTCCTAGGCCAGAGCGACGTGTTGATCCATGACATCGCAACCTTCAACCGAGCAAGATAGTCAACAACGCCGGCAACACGAGATTCTAGTCGGAGCACGTTCATAGCAGCCTCGTCCTTCACTGGAGAATTGATGGGGTCCAAGTCTGTCTCCACTCGACTGGTCTCCTCTTCGAAGTTCTGGCAGAATTCTGTAAACACAATTCAAGGATAAGTCAGTGGCTCTACGCAGATTTGGTAACTGCAAGTCAGTCGGGCCGGAGTAATTACCCTCGAGCATGACGAACAACTTCTTGGCGAGTCCACCGAGATAAGCCTCCAGATCGTTCCTCTTCCCCGCCAGTTCACTTGCCTTGTCATTCAGAGCTATATTGGCATTCTTCAGACGGCTGGCCTCTCGATTAGCCGCGTCGAGAGCAGTTTTCAGCCTGGAGTTTTCCTTTTCAAGAGTACTGACTGAAGCCAGTTTTTCTTCAGCAAGCTTCGTTTTGTTCAGGGCCTCCTTCTGCGCTTCGGCAAGGTCTTGATCCTTCTTTTCAGATCCTCCTCCATTTTGTCTGCGAAACAGCAAGTGAGATCAACATCGAGGACGGCCAGAAAGAAAGGACAGTCGATAAAAGCTCACCAGCCATACCTTTTGCTTCGTCCCTCGCCTTCTGCAAGTTCTCCTGAGCAAGCTTCAAGGCAAGGTTCAGCTGGATCTGTTTGTTCTCCAACTCAGTGTAGCGAGCCACAAGTTCGCAGGATTTCTGCAAAAAATCAGTCGACAGACATCCAAGATAAGCTGCTTCCGAGTAACCAAGAGACAATGATGGCATTTCTAAGACTACAACCGAATCAAAAACATTCGACAGTAGTCTCGGGGACTACACCCAGTGGGTGCACTCAGCGTACCCCCACTGGTTTGACCAAAAAAATCGACTGCCCGCAGCCGACCATGTACAGTTCCATTCGACATGGCCTGACCAGACCGAGTGAAGAAGTTCAACTAAAGCAACACAATATAAAGACTACAGTCGACTGCCAGCAGTCCACCGTAGTCTCGGGGACTACACCCAGTGGGTGCACTTAGCGTGCCCCCACTCGTCAAAAAGATTAATAGACACACCCAGTGGGCGTACAGATATAAAGATCTTCGGAAAAGAGATTCTTCAGATAGCATATCCTAACAGAACAAGCGGTGAATCGACTGACCTGGACGTTGCTCTGAAGAGCTGAGCTCGCGTCATAAGCTGCTTGGCTGGCTTCCCGAACCACCTTCACTTGCTCCATCATGATCCCCACCTGGCGTATAGCCTCTTTAGCGGCACCCACTTGGTCCTCAGGGACGTGGTGTGTGGCAAAAAGCGAAGGCGGATTTGAAGTCGACGTCGAAGGCCGGACACTCGTCAGAGGTTCAGCGAAGGTCACAGAAACCCGAGTGGTATCACCACCCTCCCGGACTGCAGCCTCAGGCGCCGGAGTAGTTTGTGGGGTCTTGCCAGCCGGCGCCCTCCTATTCCTTCGCGCCATTAGCGGCACTTCGTCGTCATCATCAGGGAGGTCAATGACATGAGGAGGAGCTACAAGAAAAATCCAATCGACCAGAATTATAAGAAATCGTCAGTCGACTAAAAGCAGAGCATCAGTAATCGTACCGGGGTTGGAGGTAACATCGTCTTCCATCTCTTGATCATCGTCCTTGGCGGAGATCTCCGAGGTGGCAGCACTGCAAATTTCGAAAGTCAGTCAGCTTATTCAATGAGTCGACCAAGAGTCCGTCACGTTCGACAAAGGAAAACAAATTCTACTATTACCCAGAAATGGTGGGGACAGTCATCTTCATCTTGGGCAGAGCCTTGGGCGGCTTGGACGGCGTCGCGCGTGGGTGGTTGGGAGCTTTTTCTGTTGGCGCTGGAGATGAGGTCCGAGGGCACTTCGACGACTGCCCAACAGGGACAGTCGCCTTACCACATTCCCGCGCAGGGTCGTGTGTAAGCTTGGATCGCCGTTCCGAGCGGGGAGGTTCGACTTCTTCCTCCTCCTCTTCACTGGAGTCGTCGTCGTCATCCCCCTCTCCTTCGCCGTCAGATTCCCACTCTTCTCCCTCGTCTCCACTTTCGCCTCCACTCGCCTCTCCTTCCTCGGCCTGCTCCTGTGCTCCATTGGGTGTTGAGTACATCTCAGTAGTGGCCTAGAGGACAACAAACGAGACAAAAGTCAATCGACTGATCCAAAAAGAGCAAATAAAGAAAGCAAGATCACAGTCGGAAACGCAAGGTCAGACCTTGTCCACTTCGAATGTTTGGTCGAGTGGAGGAATCCTCCTGGCTCCTCGGGGGTTGTCCTTGTTCCCTGTGATACTCGACAGCCACCCTTCCAACATCTTGTCAGTGACCTCCTCTGGGTGAATCCGAGTGGTGTCTTCGAGACCCGAGTACAGCCACATCGGGTGGTCACGAGCCTGAAGCGGTTGGATGCGCCTCCGAAGGAAGACTTCCAACAAGTCCATGCCAGTCACACCCTCGCGGACAAGCTGAACCACTCGACCGACCAGCACCTTGACTTGCGCCTTTTCCTCCGGCGTCACTTTCAGAGAGGCAGGTTTTTGTGCTCGATTCAGAGAAAAAGGGGGAAGCCCAGTCGACTGTCCTGGGGTCACCTAGTCTTTACAGTAAAACCAAGTCGACTGCAACCCACGGACTGACTGGGGAAAAGTGATAGACGGAAAGGAACTTTTTCCCCTCATCTGGATCGCCAGACCCCCGCACAGCTGGATCACCTGCGTCCGTTCGTCACTCGACTTGGCCTTCTTGACCGACTGAGAGCGGCAAGTGAAGATGTGCTTGAAGAGTCCCCAATGGGGGCGGCAACCCAAGAAGTTTTCACACAAGGAAACGAAAGCAGCAAGATACACAATAGAATTGGGAGTAAAGTGATGGAGCTGCGCTCCGAAGAAGTTCAAGAAGCTCCGGAAAAAAGGATGAGGAGGCAGAGAGAATCCGCGATCGATATGGGTGGCGAGGAGGACGCACTCACCATCAAGAGGCTGGGGTTCGACTTCTTTCCCTGGGAGGCGCACAGATTCATGGGGAATAAATCCCCCCTCGACCAGATCATCGAGATCATCCTGCCGAATCACCGACGGCATCCAGTCGCCCTGGATCCAATCCTTGGGCAGAGCAGTCCTCGAGGAAGATCCGCCCCGAGCGGACTTCTTCCCCTTCCCCTGCACCGCCGCCTTCTTCGCGCGCTCCAGAGCCGACGTCTTCTCCTTCACCATCGTCGCCGGCGAAGCTCGAACAGACCTATGGCACCAAGGTGGGAGCGGAGGTGGCGGAGGATCTTGTGAAGGAAGGGGGAAAAGTGAAGGCGCATTGTTCGGGGGTCCCGAGCCGGCAGCTTATAAGAGGTCGCTTCCGAGTGGCTGACTGGTAGGCCTGGGCAATCCCGTCAAATCCCGCAACGGGCGCGCGCGCGGTACGTGGCAAAAAAGGTGGCACGGGGATCGAGGAGCTTCCGTCCTATCCCATCCGATTACTACGGCCGCCCCCGTCCCGCGCGCTTCCGCAGAACAACTCGTCAAACAGAAAATCCCTTTCGCACCGTCATTCGGAACTTCACAAGGTTATTCTGGTTTCTCTCAAATACATGTGTCAGCCAAGGATCAATCAAAGACTACTTTTACTTGCCCTTTTGGTACTTTTGCTTATAGACGTATGCCTTTTGGTTTATGTAATGCACCTGCTACCTTTCAAAGATGCATGATGGCTATATTCTCTGACTTTTGTGAAAAGATTTGTGAGGTTTTCATGGACGATTTCTCCGTCTATGGATCTTCTTTTGATGATTGCTTGAGCAACCTTGATCGAGTTTTGCAGAGATGTGAAGAAACTAATCTTGTCTTGAATTGGGAAAAGTGACACTTTATGGTTAATGAAGGTATTGTCTTGGGGCATAAAGTTTCTGAAAGAGGTATTGAAGTCGATAAAGCCAAGGTTGATGCTATTGAGAAGATGCCATGTCCCAAGGACATCAAAGGTATAAGAAGTTTCCTTGGTCACGCCGGATTTTATAGGAGGTTCATTAAGGACTTCTCAAAAATTTCTCGGCCTCTGACTAATTTATTACAAAAAGATATACCATTTGTCTTTGATGATGATTGTGTAGAAGCATTTGAAATAATTAAGAAAGCATTGATCTCTGCACCTATTGTTCAGCCACCTGATTGGAATTTACCCTTTGAAATTATGTGTGATGCTAGTGATTATGCTGTAGGTGCTGTTCTAGGGCAAAGAGTTGATAAGAAATTAAACGTTATTCAATATGCTAGTAAAACCCTAAACAATGCTCAAAGAAATTATGCTACCACTGAAAAAGAATTCTTAGCAGTTGTATTTGCTTGTGATAAGTTCAGACCTTATATTGTTGATTCTAAAGTAACTATTCACACTGATCATGCTGCTATTAAATATATTATGGAAAAGAAAGATGCTAAACCTAGACTTATTAGATGGGTTCTCTTGCTACAAGAATTTGACTTACATATTGTTGATAGAAAGGGAGCTGAGAACCCCGTTGCAGACAACTTGTCTAGGTTAGAAAATGTGCTTGATGACCCACTACCTATTGATGATAGCTTTTCTGATGAGCAATTAAATGTTATAAATGCTTCTCATACTGCTCCATGGTATGCTGATTATGCTAATTACGTTGTTGCTAAGTTTATACCACCTAGTTTCACATACCAGCAAAAGAAAAGGTTCTTCTATGATTTGAGGAATTACTTTTGGGATGACCCACATCTTTATAAAGAAGGAGTAGATGGTGTTATTAGACGTTGTGTACCTGAGCATGAACATGAACAGATCCTACGCAAGTGTCACTCCGAAGCTTATGGAGGACACCATGCTGGAGATATAACTGCACATAAGGTATTGCAATCTGGTTTTTATTGGCCTACTCTCTTCAAGGATGCCCGTAAGTTTGTCTTATCTTGTGATGAATGTCAAAGAATTGGTAATATTAGTAGACGTCAAGAAATGCCTATGAACTATTCACTTGTTATTGAACCATTTGATGTTTGGGGCTTGGACTATATGGGACGTTTTCCTTCCTCTAATGGTTATACACATATTTTAGTTGATGTTGATTATGTTACTAAGTGGGTAGAAGCTATTCCAACTAGTAGTGCTGATCATAACACTTCTATTAAAATGCTTAAAGAAGTTATCTTTCCGAGGTTTGGAGTCCCTAGATATTTAATGACTGATGGTGGTTCACACTTTATTCATGGTGCTTTCCATAAAATGCCTGCTAACACTACAAAAAAAATACACTTCCGTGATGATACGTGTTTGTCACAGTAGGTCGCATTTTCTGTCATGCATGTACATCCATGATGATTTTATGATAGAATCAAGATAGTCATGCCTGTGCTGTCGTAGAAGTGTTCCATGACATTACCAAAATTATCATCATGGAAGTGTCCAACACGTGGCATCCACTGTAACGGAACGCCGTTAAGCTATCGGGTCGGGTTTTGGATCTTATAACCCGTTAACAGCCCCGACCAATGGGGATTTTCCACGTGTAAAATCATCATTGGCTGGAGGAAATACGTGTCGGCTCATCGTTGGGACAGATGTCATCCACTCATTGGACAGAAGGCGCCTATGATACGTCGACACATGGCACGACCCAACAGAGGCCCATTCCTGTGAAAAGGCCGGCCCGTTTGACTTGGTCAAAAGGTGGCGGGCTGACCCATGTAAAGCCTGTTAACGGCCTGTTCGCATATAGCCCATTTACAACCCGCTAACCCAAGGCCCGTTACGCCCTATCCGAATTAGGCCCAGTAGCGTCATCTGGGCCACCCAATATGATTCCAGCCCGTTTTCACTTCTAGCCCATGTATGGCCCATGACGTCTTTCGGCCCATATGAGGCCCTATGTAACTCTTGGCCTATTAATGGCCCGTGGTGAAACTGGCCCGTAATGAACAGTGTATCACTTTACACCCATTAACGGCCCATGGTGAAACTGGCCCGTAATGAACAGTGTATCACTTTATACGCATTAACGGCTCGTTATTCCGTTGGGCCATTTCCAACCCATGTTATCTTTCGGCCTTCTCAGAGCCCATTTATTCTTGGGCTCATTTCCAGCATTTGTTTACTTACAACCCGTTACTGTCATTTTCTGCTTGTGGGCCAAATTCAGTCCGTGGTTACAGTCGGCCCGTTTGTGGTCCGTTAATACGTTGGGCCGTTTTCATAGCGTCATCAAATACGACCTATTAACGATGGCCCGTTATGGTCGGCCCATGAACGGACGATTCCAACTCTAGCCCGTTTACGGCCATAATGCGGCCTGTTATTGGCCCATGTTTGGCCAATCGATCATACTGCCCGTATAAGGCCCATTTATGATACGACCCGTAGAAGGCCCATTGTTTCTATGGCCCTTAGAAGGCCCATTGCTTCTACGGCCCGTAGATAGCCCACTGTTTCTACGGCCCATAGAAGGCCCACTGTTTCTACGGCCCGCAGGAGGCCCAGTGTCACTACAGTAAATATTAGCCCATGGTTATTGTGGCCTAGTTTTAAAAAATAGGTTATTGCAGCCACTAGCAAACCGCGGAAAAAGAACTGCAATGACTACAAGCAAACAAATAAACAAGACAACAAGGAAATAAACAAGAAAGCAACTTACGCTAGGCTATCACGACTATCACACATATTACATCCACCGGGCATCAAAATTCGCCACCAGTGCAAATAAATGCACCGACAAAAGAATATACAAAACCGAGAGCACTTCATAAGGCACTAGGCCTGGCCAGGTCGCCCCCCCAAACAGCCGAAGAAGCTGAGTAGACCTCAGTTGTGTCAACGATAGATGCATCAACACTAGATTTAAGGCATGATAGTGTGCACGGCAGTCCTCTGACATTTTCATTGCATCTTTGACTTCAAGTCGGAGCCAAGCTGAAGCAAGCCTTTCCGCTTTAAGTTGAGACTGAAGAAGTTGAACTGATTGAGGCAGCGACTGCACAGAGGTTGTCTCACACCTGCTGGTGAGTAGCTTCAACTTAGTGTCTTCATCAAGACAGGACCTTGGGGTCATCTCGCTGTCCTCAAGATGGTTTGGCTCACTATCTTCCCTAAAGTTCTGCCTGGCGTAAGAGATACGAGTCTGAAAGAGAAACGAGGAGACACGTAACAGGTTTCACAATTATATAAGCAAATAAATGGATCTGTTCTGCATAATGAACATCTTTTTACAACTACAATTTGAAACTGGTAGTCGTTGCAAACATCCAATCAGATGTAAACAACAAAGCAAAAGTAGTGGAGGAAATGATGCCTATCCAAATCTACACTAGAACAAAGTTTGAAGGCTTGAGAAGGATGAACTTACATTACAAGTTAACACGGGCTGGACAAAGCCCTTCTCCAAGTTGATGGAAGGATAATTCAATAAATTCCCCAAAGAAAATTCTTTATAGGCGTTGCCATTATTCTACATTTTGCAAAGAGTAAATATAGATCAAATAATATTGGAAGAAACAGAGGATAATGAAGCTCAGGTGCAGACTGATGATACATAATCAAATAGCAATTAATTAAGTACATCGTTACAAGGAAAAAGGGAGAGAGGTACTGACAAGAGCAACGCAGAGCCCATTATTGTTTTGAGATCGTATGATCCTTTGAGCAAGGAGATTCATCTGAAATTAGTTTTCATACAAGAGAGAAGGTAAGGCACAAGAAGAAATTTAGGAGTTCAAATTTTGAATTGATATCATAGACAGTACCTGACGCTGGGCTCCCAGCAGTTCTAATAGGGGTTTGGCCACTGGAGTAGGGGTAAAGTGTCGTACAGTTGGGCCTGTGTTTTCTGTGGCTGCTGATCTATCCGATTTAACATGTATCACTACCTTTTCCAAATACCTAGTTTGTACTCCTTGAGGATCTGCACTCACCCTCTTCGTTTTGGACATCTATTACGAAAGAACAACATTCGACTGGAAAAACATAGTGTGACGACACATGGAATAGGTACAGAAAATGGATAGGTATGGCATATACTCATATATGATGCTTAAACTAAGAAGATGGTGTAACAAAGTAGAAGTAATGCAAGAGGTCAGATGCAAAATATGTGCGACCAATACAACTTTGCAAAGTTAGAGAAAGCACCTTGATGGGTGAATAAGATAGGCCATCCTCCACCATGCCAAGTTTGTTAGCCAGTGGATCGTTCCGCAATATTCCTCTCGTGCGCCCATTCTCATATTCATTTTGATAATGTTCAATATCTGACATGCATGAAAACATAAAAACAAGTGAGATTTTCTTTGTAATGCAGAAGTGATTCTAATCCAATACTGCCTCCCTGTAAACCCCTTTGTGCTATCTCTGCAATTCTTTTAAAAGATGCCATGCATGCTGTGATTTGTTGTGTGCATTAATATAATGTGGCATACTACTCAAAATATGAGAGCTCCAGAAGTGATGAAACTTCGCAGATGATAGCTTCAACATATAGTAAAGAAGAACAAGTCGACCTGACCTGACAGATTCAAAATATACTAAGGGAGAACAACTCGACCTGACCAGTCGACTGCAAGAGAAGAGTATCATCTTAAAGAAGAGCAGAAGAGCAAGCAGATTGAAGATATTGCAAGTCTTTCAATACAATGTCGGTTGGCCACCCATGATGAATCAGAGCGCACAGAGAAATACTATTCTTTTTGGTCTCTCCATATGTGGCTCACATGCATTTCGAAACTAAAGTAGGAACATTTAGCTAACCAATTAAACATCTCTCAGTTTTACTAATATCAACAATAATATCAGATATGAATTTGTACAACTAAGCTTGTTTAGCTCGATGGGTGGAGTAGTTCTATTACGACACGAACCACGTAGGCTGATTGTGGTCATCATAAAATGGGAAAACATAAGCATGATGAGTACAGTGTTGACCGTGGCAGTGGGATGGCAGATCTGAAGCTGCAAACCGCGCAAAGGGTAGTTAGCAACCGATGTTTTCTTTGAAATAACAACTAAGATTTGGTATGGACAAGAAAGTATGGTCAACAAGTGACAAAGAAATGCAATTATGTTGTCTCTCTATATGTCGTGACATGCATTTGGAAACTCAAGTGGGACCTTTAGCTAACCAATTAAATGTGTCGGTTAACTAATATTAGTATCATCTCACAATCATATTTGAACAACTAAGCTTTCAAATTCTGAGTGTTGTGCTGTTTAGCTTGAAGGGTGGAGTAATGCTAGTACAACAGAAAGCACCTACGCAGATCATAGTAGAGTAGATAAAAGGGGAAAACTCTAAGCATCAAGAGAAAAATCAGGAAAGTGGAACTAGCTGGACCAGTGGGTGGCGCACATGCTTTTCGAAACGAATATAGGAACATTAGGTGACCAATTAAACATTCTCTGTTTTAGTGATATGAGCATCATATCAGATTCGTATTTCAACACGTAAGCTTTGGGTTGAGGTCTTGAGGAGCAGTGCTAGCACGACACGAAGCACCTACGATGATGGTAGTGAATATAAAGGGGGGAAACCATAAGCTTTACGAGTATAGTGCCCGTGCCATGGCGGATCTGAAGGTGCAAACCGGACAAAGCTACTTCGCAACCAATGTTTGCTTTCAACTAGCCACTACGATTTGGTACGGACAAGAAAAGTACAGTAAACAAATTACGATCTATTTTCCGGGTGAGATCAATAACTTAAGCACATATGGAAGAGTACCACCTCTCTTGCGACGCCGTTTAGGCCTATGCTGATACGTTGAGGGTGCTGCTGGTGCGATGGCTGTCGGTGGCGGGGAAGAAGACTTTAGATGGCAGACGGCCGGGTCGGGGGATATATCCTGTTGCCGTGGACGAGGCGGTCGTAGGAGCGGCAACGACAAGGTGGACGACGGCGCCGATGAAGCGAGAGGAGGCGATGAAAGGATCCTGGTCCAGCACCGTGGATGAGAGACGTCCATCTCTTGCAGTGGACGACAGGGTAGGGGTAGCGGCTCCGGCAAGGTGGAGGATGGGGTGGCGGACGGAAGGGGTTGGCCGCAGTGCGGAGGTTGTCGTGCCGCCGACGGTGTATGAATGGGGAAATGGAGGGGATGGGGTCTCAAACTTTGGGACGCGCTTCTCAGAAATGGGGGAAAGTTATGAACTTATCCCCCGTTTAAAATTTCGGACATCGCGTCGGTTGGGGATAGGACGGTAATCTCGCATCTCCCAAATATTTGCCGGTAACTATTTCGGGCGGGGAGAGGGTGTTTTGCCGCCCACGGTTGGCGCCCACGGTGTATGAACGGGGCTGACAGGTAGGGCGGTTGTGTCACGTCCGATGGAAGTTACACATCTGCCCCTATTTAAAATATTAGCCTACATCGATTTCAGACGAGGAGAGTTTGTTTTGCCACGCACCGTGTATGAATGGGGAAATGGAGGAAGAGACACATGTCTTTTGGACGAGCTTGAATCAAATGTGTTTTGTCGCCCATGTTTGGCGCCCACCGTGTCTGAATGGGCTCAGAGGCCGTCGTGTCACGTCTGATTGAAGTTACTAGTCTACCCCTATCGATAGCAGTGTAAATTCGGTCCATAAGGATGTCAAGTGTCAGGGGTAGACAGTAATTTCCATCTCGCAAACACTTGCTTCGGGCAGCCCACAAATTATAGTGGGTGTTTAGCCACTTCGTTCAAAACTTGGGAGAATTAGCATTCACATCTGCCCTGGGACCTGGCAAACTAAATTCAAATCCAATTTGTATTCGATTACGAATATCCACAGATAATTATACGTTTTGTTATTTATTTCTTCAAAACCACAACAAAGATTTATTCCACCTTTATATATGAGTATGATTTAGAAATGCCGTGATCTTCGAATTCAGTAGGTTGGATACACTCTGAGTCAAACAGTTATTTCATCCAATACAATATGCTCACACAAAAAAAGTTCACCTTATGTCAATCATACAAGTACTGAGGATTACCTCGCCTAAAAAATTCGGATCATTACAACACATGGACAACATAGGGGGTCTTGCAACATAATCCATTCAGAGACATGACACAACATGCAAGTACAATAATCTAATGACAATTTCAACTGGTATCTAAACAAGAACCGGGATTACCTTGGGCTTCAGATAGCAGAAACAGTAGGACCTCCTCCATCTTCAAATGCAACATTCTTACTTCCTCTAATTCTTGGGTTGCTTGCATAATGTGTGCCGCTAATTCCGTAATTTCCAGCCTCAAGATAAAGATTACCTCATTCATGGCAGCCACACCATCTCTTTCTGCCTCTAGTAGAGCCTCAAGCACTATAATATTTGTGCTCAGACTGCTCTCCGGCGGTGTTGCCTCTGAACTGCTACCATCTGGTAACATGGATGGCGCACTGCTTCCACAAATAGATTCTGGGGTTGTACATTGTGTCCTAGTGTGAACGGCATCCTGAAAGGTTTCCGCTGGACATCAGTAAGAGATAGTTATCGTATGATCCAGGCAGTTAACTTACATGGTAAACGACGGATGAATTATTGCCGAGCATGGCAAACTATATTTAAATGGTTTGAAGCAGCATCAGCCGAAAAGAAATTAAAATGGTAAGATGAAACTAGGGATGTAAGTGGCAAATAAACGACATCCGCCAGTCCCATCTAGTTAGTTTTTGCTACCTCACTAGTTCATTTTCCTCAAAAAACAAAAACTCTTTTGAACTATCATACCACTAGTGGACTTTAATCAGGATTAAACGGGACCCAGTTGACATCCCTAGTTGAAAGGGAGTGTACAACCACTATATTTGAGTTTCCAAGGCATCTAAGCAGTTGAAATAATCTGAGAAAGCACTTAACAGTGTGGCCTCATATAAACTACAAAGACAATCTTGTGATGAAGTTGAGAGGAAAAGTTAAGGACTCAAATGAAATAGGCATGCATTTCTTTACGATAGTACATCAGGCACTGCTGACATATTGGCCAACTCAGGTATAGCGTAACAACAAATAAGCATTCGAATCAAGTAATACAGCAAAGCAGACAACCGAACTATTTGTAATTCGGTAGGATTACACGTTGAGGGCACAAGCCAAGAAAGCAGCCCACTCGCATTACATTTCACATGTACTAAAACACACTGGCTTACCATATGTTGCTGTGAAGCCTAACTGCTGTTGCAATGTTCTTTGAAGATATCGTCAGCATCCCGTGGTTGGAAATCTAGTTGTTGTAGTTTATTCTGCACCATCTATTTAGGTAAAATTAATTTTAATCGCATGCACTGGTCCGAATTGATCATCAATGGTTCATCTAAACTAATGAAAGGATGGTGTGTGCATACACAACAATATATCTGCTTCCCTCTATTTTTATGCTTGTTCAAGGTGCCAGCCCCAAAAGAACAAATATTTTGCTTGATGGGGTTGGCAGCTCCATAATTAATAGAAGCATAAAATTAGTCATGCAACTTGGGAAGATCAAGAACACACAAACAAGTAATGAACAGAGGCTCAGAGCAGTGATGTAATAGCTAGCATCAGAAAATGTAGGGTAAAACGAACAAAAAGCAGCGGAACCACATGCTAGTTTGCTGATGTGTAATTAAGCATAGAGAACATAAGCAGTATGATGGAACCAACAGGTGGCATCAGAACAAAACTAAAGCATATTAACTATATGTGCACTGGTATGTAATTTAGCACATGTAACATGTTCACTGCCAGAAGTATGGCCCTACAGGTGCAAGCAGAATAATGCGTCTCATGAAAAATTGAATGATGCCCTGAAGAAATTCAAAGGTGCAGTGTTTATGCTAGGAAAGTGAATGTAGGCGCCGGCCGTTGGATAATAGTACCTGATTCTCGTCGGCGTATGGGTATCATTGTCATACTTGATAGCTAAGGATCGTCGATGGTGCTCGTGTTGCGGTTGAGTTTGGGCCGGCTGTTGCCGTCGCTAAAGCGGCTCCGGTGCTACGGTTGCGGCGCCTGTCGACATACAAGAAAGCTCATCTGTGGTAAGTGAACAGTTGCACGATAAAGAGAAACACCGAAGGAGTACAAATCCAAATAACCTGATGAGGCTGCGGCTCGGTAAAGCAGGGCCGGTGGAGTTGAATATGGCGTCCATGGAGCGGGTCCGGTGCAGTGGACGAAGGCTTCGGCGGGTGATACGTCTCCAACGTATCTATAATTTTTGATTGCTCCATGCTATATTATCTACTGTTTTGAATGTTTATGGGCTTTATTATACACTTTTATATCATTTTTGGGACTAACCTATTAACCCAGAGCCCAGTGCCAGTTTTTGTTTTTACCTTGTTTTAGGTTTTCGAAGAAAAGGAAAATCAAACGGAGTTTAATTGACATGAAACTTCACGGAACTCATTTTTGGAAGGAAAGAAGCCCATAAGACTTGGAGTGCACGTCGGAGGATCTGCGAGGAGGTCACGAGGCAGGGGGCACACCTACCTCCCTGGGTGCGCCCTCCACCCTCGTGAGCCCCTCGTGGCCCCCCTGACGTACTTCTTCCGCCTATATATCTCCATATACCCTAAAAACATCCGTGAGCACAATAGATCGGGAGTTCCGTCGCCAGAAGCCTCCGTAGCCACCGAAAGCCAATCTAGACCCGTTCCGGCACCCTGCCGGAGGGGGCAATCCTTCTCCGGTGTCCATCTTCATCATCCCGGTGCTCTCCATGACGAGGAGGGAGTAGTTCTCCCTCGGGGCTGAGGGTATGTACCAGTAGCTATGTGTTTGATCTCTCTCTCTCTCTCTCTCGTGTTCTTGAGATGATACGATCTTGATGTATCGCGAGCTTTGCTATTATAGTTGGATCCTATGATGTTTTCTCCCCCCCTCTACTCTCTTGTAATGAATTGAGTTTCCCCTTTGAAGTTATCTTGTCGGATTGAGTCTTTATAGATTTGAGAACACTTGATGTATGTCTTGCCGTGCGTATCTGTGGTGACAATGGGATATCACGTGATTCACTTGATGTATGTTTTGGTGACCAACTTGCGGGTTCCGCCCATGAACCTATGCATAGGGGTTGGCACACGTTTTCGTCGTGATTCTCCGGTAGAACTTTGGGGCACTCTTTGAGGTCCTTTGTGTTGGTTGAATAGATGAATCTGAGATTGTGTGACACATATCGTATAATCATACCCACGGATACTTGAGGTGACATTAGGGTTTTGGTTGATTTGTGTCTTAAGGTGTTATTCTAGTACGAACTCTAGGGCTGTTTGTGACACTTATAGGAATAGCCCAACGGATTGATCGGAAAGAATAACTTTGAGGTGGTTTCGTACCCTACCATAATCTCTTCGTTCGTTCTCCGCTATTAGTGACTTTGGAGTGACTCTTTGTTGCATGTTGAGGGATAGTTATGTGATCCAATTATGTTAGTATTGTTGAGGGAACTTGCACTGGCGAAAGTATGAACCCTAGGCCTTATTTCCTATCATTGCAATACCGTTTACGCTCACTTTTATCATTAGTTACCTTGCTATTTTTATAATTTCAGATTACAAATACCTTTATCTACCATACATATACCACTTGTATCACCATCTCTTCGCCGAACTAGTGCACCTATACAATTTACCATTGTATTGGGTGTGTTGGGGACACAAGAGACTCTTTGTTATTTGGTTGCAGGGTTGCTTGAGAGAGACCATCTTCATCCTACGCCTCCTACGGATTGATAAACCTTAGGTCATCCACTTGAGGGAAATTTGCTATTGTCCTACAAACCTCTGCACTTGGAGGCCCAACAACGTCTACAAGAAGAAGGTTCTGTAGTAGACATCAAGCTCTTTTCTAGCGCCGTTGCCGGGGAGGTTAGTGCTTGAAGTTATATCTTTAGATCTTGCAATCGAGTCTTTTAGTTTCTTGTTTTATCACTAGTTTAGTCTATAAAAGAAAATTACAAAAAATGGAATTAAGTTTGTCTCATACGCTTCATCTTTTTAATATCTTTCGTGAGTATGATGGAAAGGATAATTGTGCTCAAGTGCTAGAAGAAGAGATCTATAAACTATTTGGCACTAAATATTTGAATGATGAGCATGATTGCAATGTTGTTAGTATGAATTCCTTGAATATCCATGATGCTATTGATATGCAAAGCCACAAGCTTGGGGAAGCTACGTTTGATGAAGATGGTATTTTTTGTCCCCTAAGTTTTGGTGAGCAAATTTATTATGATGAAAGCATGCCTCCTATCTATGATGATTATTGTGATGACATGTATGCTTTAAAGAATAATAATAAAAATGAAACTTGTCATCTTTATTTCAATTTTCAATCCCATGATAGTTACTTTGTTGAGTTTGCTCCCACTACTATTAATGAGAAGAATTTTGCTTGTGTGGAGAGTAGTAAATTTTCTATGCTTGTAGATCATGAAAAGAATGCTTTATGTGATAGTTATATTGTTGAATTCATTCATGATGCTACTGAAAATTATTATTAGGGAGGAATATATGCTTGTAGGAATTGCGATAATATCAAGTTTCCTCTCTATGTGCTTAAAGTTTTGAAGTTATGCATGTTTTCCTTTCCTATGCAAGTTGATTCTTGTTCCCATAAGTTGTTTGCTCACAAAATCCCTATGGATAAGAAGAGGGTTAGAATTAAATGTGCTAGTCATGTTATTCATGATGCTTTCTTTATGTTTCAATTCTTATCCTTTATGTGAGCATCATTGAATTCATCATGCCTAGCTAGGGGCGTTAAACGATAGCGCTTGTTGGGAGGCAACCCAACTTTACTTTTGTTCCTTGCTTTTTGTTCCTGTTTAGTAATAAGTAATTCATCTAGAATCTGTTTAGATGTGGTTTTATGCTTTTAATTAGTGTTTGTGCCAAGTAGAACCTTTGGGAAGACTTGGGGAAAGTCTTGTTGATCATGCTGTAAAAAACAGAAACTTTAGCGCTCACAAGAATTGCTGCCATTTTTATTTTGAAAGTGATATTTAGTTAATTCTTTTTGCAGATTATTAATAGATAAATTCCTCAGGTCCAGAAATTTATTTGAGAATTTTATGAGTTCCAGAAGTATACGTTTGATCCAGATTACTACAGACTGTTCTGTTTTTGACAGATTCTGTTTTCATTGTGTTGTTTGCTTATTTTGATGAATCTATGGCTAGTAAAATATTTTATAAACCATAGAGAAGTTGGAATACAGTAGGTTTAAAACTAATATAAATAAAGAATTAGTTCATTACAGTACCTTGAAGTGGTGATTTGCTTTCTTATACTAACGGAGCTTACGAGTTTTCTGTTAAGTTTTGTGTTGTGAAGTTTTCAAGTTTTGGGTAAAGATTCGATGGACTATGGAATAAGGAGTGGCAAGAGCCTAAGCTTGGGGATGCCCAAGGCACCCCAAGGTAATATCCAAGGACACCAAAAAGCCTAAGCTTGGGGATGCCCCGGAAGGCATCCCCTCTTTCGTCTTCGTTCATCGGTAACTTTACTTGGAGCTATATTTTTCTTCGCCACATGATATGTGTTTTGCTTGGAGCGTCAATTTATTTTGTTAGGATTTGCTTTCTGTTATTTATAACAATGTTTTGCATCTTTTATTTCAATAAAAGTGGCATTGATAGCCTTTACTATGCCTATTTTAGAAGTCCACATGTTGCTGTTTGAAAACAGAAAGTTTACCGTTGTTGCAATAATTCCTTAGAAAAGTCAGAATGTGATAAAATGTTGAAACCTTTTGCATATTAAGCTCTGATAAATTTACTACAGTGGGAATTTTATTTCATAATTTTTGGAGCTAGGTAAGTATGGATGTTGCTGCATTCTTTACAGACTGTCCTGTTTAGGCAGATTGCTGTTATGTTTGCATTGTTTGCATATGTTTGCTTCTTTAATGATTCTATTTGAGGATAGGACTATTAAATATGCAGAGGCATTTAGTATGCAATGTTTAATAATAATTTTAGTGATTTGCTACAGTAGAGTATGATAAGGTTTTTCAATGTGTTATACTAACTTATCTCACGAGTCCTTGTTGAGTTTTGTGTGGATGAAGCTTTTGAGATTTAGGGAGACCGTGATATGAGAGGAATTAAGGAGACACAAAAGCTCAAGATTTGGGATGCCTAAGGCATCCCAAGATAATATTTCAAGAAGTCTCAAGCGTCTAAGCTTGGGGATGCCCCGGTTGGCATCCCACCTTTCTTCTTAGTATCGGTTGATCCTAAGTTTTTGCTTCTTCACATGAGGTTTGCTATTCTTAGATGTCATTTTATTTTGCTTTTCTTGCTATTTGAATAAATTATCAAGATCTGAAATTATTAAATGTTAGAGAATCTTTACATAGTTGCATAATTATTCGACTACTCATTGATCTTCACTTATATCTTTCGGAGTAGTTTGTCGTTTGCTCTAGTGCTTCACTTATATCTTTTAGAGCATGGTGGTAGTTTTATTTTGATGAAATAGATGAACTCTCATGCTTCACTTAGATTATTTTGAGAGTCTTAAATAGCATGGTAATTTGCTTAAAATCCTAATATGCTAGGTATACAAGAATAGTAAAAACTTTCATATAGAGTATTGAATACTAAGAGAAGTTTGATGCTTGATGATTGTTTTGAGATATGGAGATGGTGATATTAGAGTCATGCTAGTTGAGTAGTTGTGAATTTCAGAAATACTTGTGTTGAAGTTTGTGATTCCCGTAGCATGCACATATGGTGAACCGTTATGTGATGAAGTCGAAGCATGATTTATTTATTGATTGTCTTCCTTATGACTGGCGGTCGGGGACGAGCGATGGTATTTTCCTACCAATATATCCCCCTAGGAGCATGCGCGCAGTACTTTGTTTCGATAACTAATAGATTTTTGCAATAAGTATGTGAGTTCTTTATGACTAATGTTGAGTCCATGGATTATACGCACTCTCACCCTTCCACCATTGCTAGCCTCTCTAGTACCGCACAACTTTCGTCGGTACCTTAAACCCACCATATACCTTCCTCAAAACAGCCACCATATCTACCTATTATGGCATTTCCATAGCCATTCCGAGATATATTGCCATGCAACTTTCCACCGTTCTATTATTATGACACGCTTCATCATTGTCATATTGCTTTGCATGATCATGTAGTTCACATCGTATTTGTGGCAAAGCCACCGTTCATAATTCTTCCATACATGTCACTCTTAGTTCATTGCATATCCCGGTACACCACCGGAGGCATTCATATAGAGTCATCCTTCTTCTAGTATCGAGTTGTAATCATTGAGTTGTAAATAAATAGAAGTGTGATGATCATCATTATTAGAGCATTGTCCCAAGTGAGGAATAAAAAAAGAAAGGCCATAAAAAAGAGAAGGCCCAAAAAAAAGAAGAGAAAGGCCATAAAAAAGAAAAGGCCCAAAAAAGAGAGAAGGGGCAATGCTACTATCCTTTTACCACACTTGTGCTTCAAAGTAGCACCATGATCTTCATGATAGAGAGTCTCCTATGTTGTCACTTTCATATACTAGTGGGAATGTTTCATTATAGAACTTGGCTTGTACATTCCAATGACGGGCTTCCTCAAAACGCCCTAGGTCTTCGTGAGCAAGCAAGTTGGATGCACACCACTTAGTTTCTTTTTGAGCTTTCATACACTTATAACTCTAGTGCATCCGTTGCATGGCAATCCCTACTCACTCACATTGATATCTATTGATGGGCATCTCCATAGCCCGTTGATACGCCTAGTCGATGTGAGACTATCTTCTCCCTTTTTTTCTTCTCCACAACCACCATTCTATTCCACCTATAGTGCTATGTCCATGGCTCACGCTCATGTATTGTGTGAAGATTGAAAAAGTTTGAGAACATCAAAAGTATGAAACAATTGCTTGGCTTGTCATCAGGGTTGTGCATGATTTAAATATTTGTGTGGTGAAGATAGAGCATAGCCAGACTATATGGTTTTGTAGGGATAGCTTTCTTTGGCCATGTTATTTTGAGAAGACATGATTGCTTAGTTAGTATGCTTGAAGTATTATAGTTTTTATGTCAATATTAAACTTTTGTCTTGAATCTTATGGATCTGAATATTCATGCCACAATTAAGGAGGATTACATTGAAATTATGCCAAGTAGCACTCCGCATCAAAAATTCTGTTTTTATCATTTACCTACTCGAGGACGAGCAGGAATTAAGCTTGGGGATGCTGATACGTCTCCAACGTATCTATAATTTTTGATTGCTCCATGCTATATTATCTACTGTTTTGAATGTTTATGGGCTTTATTATACACTTTTATATCATTTTTGGGACTAACCTATTAACCCAGAGCACAGTGCCAGTTTATGTTTTTACCTTGTTTTAGGGTTTCGAAGAAAAGGAAAATCAAACGGAGTCCAATTGACCTGAAACTTCACGGAACTCATTTTTGGAAGGAAAGAAGCCCATAAGACTTGGAGTGCGTGTCGGGGGATCTGCGAGGAGGTCACGAGGCAGGGGGCGCGCCCTCCACCCTCGTGATCCCCTCGTGGCCCCCCTGACGTACTTCTTCCGCCTATATATCTCCATATACCCTAAAAACATCCGTGAGCACAATAGATCAGGAGTTCCGCCGCCAGAAGCCTCCGTAGCCACCGAAAGCCAATCTAGACCTGTTCCGGCACCCTGCCGGAGGGGGCAATCCTTCTCCGGTGTCCATCTTCATCATCCCGGTGATCTCCATGACGAGGAGGGAGTAGTTCTCCCTCGGGGCTGAGGGTATGTACCAGTAGCTATGTGTTTGATCTCTCTCTCTCTCTCTCTCTCTCTCTCTCGTGTTCTTGAGATGATACGATCTTGATGTATCGCAAGCTTTGCTATTATAGTTGGATCCTATGATGTTTTCTCCCCCCTCTACTGTCTTGTAATGAATTGAGTTTCCCCTTTGAAGTTATCTTATCGGACTGAGTCTTTATAGATTTGAGAACACTTGATGTATGTCTTGCCATGCGTATCTGTGGTGACAATGGGATATCACATGATTCACTTGATGTATGTTTTGGTGACCAACTTGCGGGTTCCGCCCATGAACCTATGCATAGGGGTTGGCACACGTTTTCGTCGTGATTCTCCGGTAGAACTTTGGGGCACTCTTTGAGGTCCTTTGTGTTGGTTGAATAGATGAATCTGAGATTGTGTGACGCATATCGTATAATCATACCCACGGATACTTGAGGTGACATTAGAGTATCTAGGTGACATTAGGGTTTTGGTTGATTTTTGTCTTAAGGTGTTATTCTAGTATGAACTCTAGGGCTGTTTGTGACACTTATAGGAATAGCCCAACGGATTGATTGGAAAGAATAACTTTGAGGTGGTTTCGTACCCTACCATAATCTCTTCATTCGTTCTCCGCTATTAGTGACTTTGGAGTGACTCTTTGTTGCATGTTGAGGGATAGTTATGTGATCCAATTATGTTAGTATTGTTGAGGGAACTTGCACTAGCGAAAGTATGAACCCTAGGCCTTATTTCCTATCATTGCAATACCGTTTACGCTCACTTTTATCATTAGTTACCTTGCTGTTTTTATAATTTCAGATTACAAATACCTTTATCTACCATCCATATACCACTTGTATCACCATCTCTTCGCCGAACTAGTGCACCTATACAATTTACCATTGTATTGGGTGTGTTGGGGACACAAGAGACTCTTTGTTATTTGGTTGCAGGGTTTCTTGAGAGAGACCATCTTCATCCTACGCCTCCTACGGATTGATAAACCTTAGGTCATCCACTTGAGGGAAATTTGCTACTGTCCTACAAACCTCTGCACTTGGAGGCCCAACAACGTCTACAAGAAGAAGGTTCTGTAGTAGACATCAGCGGGCGCATTGTACAGTGCTTTCGGTGAGGCGGATCTGTTGCGGTGGACGAGGGCTTGTTTGAAGGGCCAGTGAAGGGGCATACGAGGGAGTCAGTGAAGGACGAGGGCGCCGGTTAAGCAGATCCGGTGCGGTGGACCATGATGGCGGTCAAGGAGATCTAGAGCGGTGGACAAGCAAGTCGCTGAAGCGGCTCTGGTGAAGTGGTGAGTTGGCAGTTGGGGGTTCCAAAGTGCAGAAGGTAGATCCGGCAGGGTGTGAGGTCCACCACTGCGGCGGAGGACTAGATTCGGCGGCTTGCCGTGGTTGGGGGGTCGGGAAGGGGAAGGGGAGGGGCTCTGGGGAAGAATGTTGGGGGCAAAGAGGGGAAGACAATGGAGTTACCAAAGTAGCCCGTTTCCGTTCATGTGGCAGGGGTAAAACAGGAATATCGCAGGGCTAAACTTTCGGGTGCGTGATATTTCGATGTGAGCAGGAAGTTTGAAAGCTTTTGGTGCCTAAAACTATAAGTATTCTGCTCTCGTACGGCCGACTATGATATCATGGACGACAATTTGTTTGTTTTGCACGCAAAAAAATGTGCAAGTTTTGAAAACCAATGTCTCCAACTCGAAACTTAGATTGCCCATTCAATTCAAATATGGATCATTGAGCTACTACAAGCAAATACCATCATACGGTCCAATTCAAATGAAATTCCAAATGTGTTTATGCTAAATATGATGACAAAAGCAAAAATGTGTATGTGTATGGATAAAGTGGATGATTATAAAGTTTGAACATGCCCGTATGTGTATATCTCTAGGTTTGATATATGAATTTGAAATCACGAAATCCCGGCTTAAAAATTGTACCTCCGTTTAAATGAATTACAAAAGCTAATGATGGAGTCGAATTCTAAAATTCCAATCTTAGGTTTGTAATTCTGGTACATCAAGGTATATCACGCATGTTCAAAAGTGTCGTTATCTCATAGTACAGACTGTGAAACAAATTTATCAACCATGAGTGCATAATATCTCAATTACGCTAAAGTCCCTCAAATATAGACACCTCACTCTTTATCTGAAGTCAACCCCCCCCCCCACCACCACACACACACACATAGAGAAGTCGTTCTCTCCCCCAAACACCAACACACGAGCACATTAACACCCCTCTCTCTTGTAAAGTCCGGACACCAACATATGTCTCTATCACTTTGTCTCTTGGGCATGCACACATCTCTTCCCTCACTCTCTAGGTCTCCCGCTATCTCTCTTACCCAAGCACACGCACTATGTAGAGTGTATATTTCCCATACACACAAAATGTCGCCCCCAAACGTCTATCTCCCTAGTTATGTGGTTCTCGCGCACTCACCTCACACACCACCTCCACTGCAAACAAGCACACTTTGTCTCCTTGTGCACCACCCTCCTCTTTCTATCTCTCCCACACGTGGACCCACCCCAGCTCCTTCCCTGTATACATATATGTTGTGACTCTTTGCATAGCTCCCTAATGTATAATCGTCCTCGATTTGGCACATTGTTCTCTACACCATTTATTCTAGATCTCTCATGAAGTCCCTATCACACACACGATGACTCGCTTCCCTTGCGTCTCCGTTCATAGGCCAATTTTGGACAACATCAACATTGTCTCCCTATCTATACGCCATTTATGGACACAAACGACCCCTCTTGCCCCCTCTCTCGCTCTCTCCCTCTCTCTCTCCGTCGCTAGCTCTCTCTTTCTCTCGCTCTCACACCCCTCTCCCACACACACTCGATGTCTCTTCCAAATAGTCTGCTCCCCCCGCCCGCACCCGTGCTATCTCGCTACTACACATGTCACACCATTCCCCCTTCCCTTATACTAGGTTTACATCATCAGTGGTCTCTCTACTCCACATACACTCTCACCCTCTCACACACAAACGCATGCACAAACACACACAGACACGCACAAACACCCATTTATCTGGATCCTCATCTCTCCTCATGCCCACATGTGTATCTCACACACTCACTCTCTAATTATGTATATGTGTCTCCATGTTACACAACACAAAGCCCCATGTACATATCTCTCTCTATCCTCCACACACATAGACACAAAGAATCTGTTATCATTGCCTCAGTCTCTAACATATCACACATGCACACTATCTCTCTCTCTCACTCGCAAACACGCTCAACAAGGGTTTCCCCGTGAATAACTTACCGTCTATTCATCAACAGTCGTGGCAGTACGGCGAACACGAGACGTGAAAAAGAATAAATCTACACGTGCTTAGACCACCTAGTATGACTACTAGGACTAGAGCAAGCCAAAAAGCGCGTCGCCGTCACCCCCTCCTTGTCGACGACGGGAAAATCTTTGTTTTACACAGTCGAGAAGTCATTGTGCTAAGGCCCCACATGCCGAGGCGTTGAATAGAATGTAGATGCTAGTTTACGGAAGCAAGTATCAATAATATGTTTGTATCTCCATACTTATATTTCTTCTATTATAAAACACTGAGTTGGTGATGATGGTGCGTGTGCCATCTTGCAATATAGACCGTCCGATCTATATCTGACGGATGGAAATTAAACTAAAAGATACCCGCACCCCTCTCCACATTTGCAGACAAGGCCTTCCCTCATTCATCCTTATCTCCAACAAACCTCATTGTTGAGCAATTAAGAAAGGAAGCCTCTGGAACAAACTGTCCTGGTGGCCGCTGCCGACGTCGTCAATCCCCATGCCTCCGCTCAGTCCGACCACCAACCACCACCACACCCCACTCCTCTTCACCTTATCTCATATTTCTCGAGATATCATTAGTTTTTACACATGGGATTACTCCCGCAAAGATCAATCACAACAAGTGTTTTATACAAAAATGCATCTTGATGTTTCGTGCAATGCACGGATCTTGCTAGTACTCCTACACAAGACTAAGTTGGTGATGCTGGTGTGTCTGCCATCCGCCATTTCTGACCATTAGATCTACATCTAACGATTGTGAGGTAAGTTGTTGCCTTTTCTCACCAACATCCCACTTGTCTACCACTTTGCAGAAAAACCCATAATTAGTATCTTAAAACCAACCACATCCCTCCCTGACCTCACCAAAACAGCCCAAGGAATATATTCTAATTGAAACATAATATATCTCTAGTGACATATGTATATCAAAATTAGAGTGTTTTGTACCAAGTTTGTGAATAAGTATTATTCTAATTATGATTCGTTGCAACGGACATGAACATTGCTAGTATTTCCAACCATGCATTTTTTCCTAGTATTCCATAGTTTCAAGTTTTCCAACAAGATATTAGTCACTCATGGTTGATATTGACTTTCAATCATGTACACATATGCACTATGTAACTAGCCTTGCTTATTGGCTTCCAAAAGCTTAACTTTCACTCCTACTTACAATATGTAGAGTATTTAACAAAAAACTACCACTTTCAACCAGCCCTAGGAAGAATCTGTTGTACAAAAAATAGCAAAAACATACCCAAAATTTCTTAATCCACACCAAAAAGTACCTAGTACTCCTACCGATTAGGTTCGTTTAAACCCATTTATGACAGGGTTGGCCCACACGTCCGTGCTGACGAGGCACCTTAAACCAACACATTTTGTTTGACCGTTGACACGAGGGACCCACATCTGACCTTCTATCCTGTTATTCCCCCTCAAATCATTATTTTTCCTGAACATTACTTCAAACAGTACTGATGTGTGTTCGTCGGTGGTGCCGGTGATGAGCGAGTTGGCCGCGGCTCCGTCAGACGGGCCGGACGCCGCGCTGGCCTCCGCACGGGTTGGCAGGCTGGCCCGAGCGTGACTCACGAGCGAGCAAGCCGCCGCGCTGGCCTTCGCTCGAGCCAGATGGCTGGCCTTAGCGCGGCGCGCACGAGCAAGCCGCCGCGCTGCCGTGCCAATCTAGCTAGCAAACCTTGCAGACAAGCAGCTGGACGGAGCTATCTTGGCTAGCTAGCGGTCGTGAGCGCCGGACGGAGCTGGCATCCGGGCTGCCGCAACATGGGCTCCACACCGCCGGCGGTTTTGACCTCGCCTTCTGCCGGCGGCGGTAGCTGCGTCCCATGGCCGAGGATGACTAGGTGGACGGGCTAGAGGTAGGAGGTCACTCGAGGATTTTTGTTGGTAAGAGCATGTATAATGGTTGATAAGGTAGTCTTATCTTAAGTCTGCCACGTATGCAAGTGGTAGTAGTTTCTTGGCATTTTAGTGGTTTCTTGCATTATTAGAGCAAGTACAATAGAGCTGAGTCAACGGGCTATAAGAAATAAACTAGTATATTTCTGCTTAGTTGGAGGAAAGAGAAGAGGAGAGAGAAGGTAAGCGGGTTCTTCGTGAAGAGCCAGCTCTAGCACGTGCTCCTAGGCACTTTGTGAGAATGAGAAGTGGGCCACATAATAAAAAAAGTAGTACACTCTTTTGATCTATTATTGTACATGTTGGCTATAAGATGGGATGTAGATGACATGGCACTGGCTTATAGCCAGCAGCAAATGATAGGGGTTTCTTGTAAGGAACAATGTACGTACTACTAGCGACAAAAGGCTATTCTAGGTTGCGTTGTACTCCAACGAGTACTACTAGTGGTCGCGGGAGTGTATACCTCGTTTTGTGGGTTCGATCCCGGCCAAACGCACGGCGGCCTTTTTTTTTAAAAATAGTACTACTACACTTCGCTGCGAGCCAATATTTTACACGGGTAGTTTGAGTTTTGAAGTCAAATGGACGTGCGGCCCCACAATCTGGGTGCACTGGATAGCCTAGCCATGTGAACGAGTTTTCCTTCCCAGCATCCCGTGACTCGTGTGCTCTCCCTAGCCGCACCTCGCTTGCAGCTTCCTCATCAGCTAGTAGCATATTTAAACTAGCGCCTCCCAATTAAGCCCGAGGAGCCGGAAAAGCCTGGCGGGGCATTGGGAACTGTGCAATATGGCTCTGTATGTAAAGTGCTCTACTCCACTACTACTCTGTAGCTTGTGGCGTTGCACGCATGGACTTCACTCCATTATCGGCTCTACTATAAAAGAAATTCCTCTTGACGTGTTTGTTTTGAAACGGAGGCAAAAGCTTTGCTTCATCTCATTCATAAAGAAGGAACTACTAACAAAGTTCGACGAGATCCATTACACCTCCACAAATGGAAACGAAAAGCCTAGTCTCGTTGTATCAAATAACTGAAATGTTCTGCCCCCATAGTAACCGACGCTGATAAACAGGCTGCTGGTGTGTGTAAGAGAGGAGCGGCTGAGTAGGCCAGCTACGTGAGAGGAGCGGCTGAATAGAGCACCGAGAGTACCCACTAGGCCACTACGCAGGTGTACTTCCCTTGCATTGATAGTACAGCGATGGTTCTAGAGAACAGTAGTACCCTCCACTTCCAACTATGGCTCCTTGGCCCTGAGATTCAAGAGTTCAAAACTGGTGCACTATACTAGACTAGACTAGAAGTACAGTACATCGCACTACTTGTCGTGGTTCTAAGTCTGACAGTAATGTAGGGGGGTAGGTATGGAGAGGCAAGATCTTAGCTATGGGGTAGTTGTAAGCACACGAGGTTTACAA
Source organism: Triticum urartu (assembly GCF_003073215.2). Taxonomy (NCBI): domain Eukaryota; kingdom Viridiplantae; phylum Streptophyta; class Magnoliopsida; order Poales; family Poaceae; genus Triticum; species Triticum urartu. Next base: position 568,060,546 of record NC_053023.1, on the reverse strand, counting down.
GTTCAAGCCCTTCTTTGAGGAAGTAATAGCCCTACGTCTCGGAGCCCGGAGGCGGTCGACTGGATTATGTGTGTATGAATTACAGGAGTGTGAACCCTTTACACTGAGGAGGGGGGGTGGCTTATATAGAGTTCACCAGACCCCTCCGGCCCTCAGTTATGCATGGTTTTAAGTACATTAAGGTCGGGCGTTACTGGTAATGCCCCTAATAAAGTGCTATTATGACCATAAAAGCTACTTAATGACCGACCGTTAGCGTGCGGAGTGACTTTAGGTCTCTTGGCCGTCGAGTGGTTGGATCTTGGTCGAGTGATTGCTTCTTGGTCGGGTGTCTTCGAGTCTGTCGAGTGGAACACCTCCAAGTCAATTGAAAGCTGATTTCTTCTAGAGATGTCCTTGGGTAGGGCAGTTAGGACAGGTCCATGACCCTACCCTAGGTACATAGCTTCATCATTAGCCCCCGAATGGATCGAGGTTTGAGTGGGGAAGGAGTTGAGAACTTCTCCGACTCATTTTTCATGCCATGAGCATATCTTGTTTCGGATCAATGAACCTGAGTGACGACAGCAACTTCCTTTTCAGTCGCCTTGATCCATTCTTAGTTTTTTGTCGAGTGAGTTTCTTTACTTGAAAAGCTCCGAGTGACGGTGTGGACGAGATCTTCCGTCTGACAAGTTGTTCTGCTGCCCGCGGATTTCGCGGGATTCGAATTTTTGGAAGCGCGCGGGACGGGGGAGGCCGCAGTAATCGGATGGGATAGGGCGGAGCCGCCTCGATCTCCGCGCCACCTTTTTCACCACGTATCACGCACGCGACTGTTGCGGGATTTGACAGGATCGTCCGGGCCTACCAGTTAGCCACTCGGAAGTAACCTCATATAAGGCATCGGACCGGGGTTTCTTGAACAATGCGTTCTCGTTTCCTCTTCTACTCTTCGGGCTTCTTCGTCGCGCTCGCTCTCGCCCCAGCACCGCCGCTCCGTACGTGTCTCGCCGGTGACGATGGGGAAGGAGAAGACGGTGGCTCTGGAGCGGGCGAAGAAGGCGACAGCAAAGGCGAAGGGGAAGGCGACCAGTCGGGGTGGATCTTCCTCACGAGCCGGCCTGCCGAAGGGCTGGATCCAGGGCGACTGGATCCGCTCGACGATCCACCAAGAAGACCTCGACGACCTAGCCGACGGAGGACTGATCCCCCATGGATCGCCGCAGCTTCCCGGGAAGGAATCCGAGCCGCAACCTCGGGAGGGTGAGCGTGTTCTCCTTGCCACCCACATCGACCGTGGGTTTTCCTTGCCTCCTCGCCCTTTCTTTTGGGGATTTCTGAATTTCTTTGGGGCTCAACTCCACCACTTCACTCCCAACACACTCGTGTATCTCACTGCTTTCATGTCTTTGTGCGAGAATTTCTTGGGTTGTCGGCCTCACCGGGGTCTTTTCAAGCACATTTTCACCCGTCGTTCTCAGACGGTGAAAAAGGCCAATCCGAGTGATGAAAGAACACAAGTGATTCAGATGTGTGGGGGTCTTGGTGTTCAGATGAGAGGGGAAAGTTACTTTTTGGCCATGATTCTTCCCGACTCGGTCCGCGGATGGCAGTCGACCTGGTTTTACTGCAAAGACCAGCCGACGCCAGGGCAGTCGACTGGCCTCCCTCCTTTTACCATGGACCGAGTGAGGAAACCCTCCTCTTTGAAGGTGATCCCGGAGGAGAAGGTGCAAGTTAAGGTGCTGGTCGAACGAGTGGTCCAGCTTATCCGTGACAGGGTCACTGGTATGGATCTCTTGGAGGTTTTCCTGCGGCGACGCATCCAGCCTCTTCAAGCTCGAGACCATCCGATGTGGATGTATTCGGGTCTTGACAACACCACTCGGATTCACCCGGAGGAGGTCGATGACGACACACTGGAGGGGTGGCTGTCGGGCATCACCAGAAACAAGGACAACCCTAGGGGAGCCAGGAGAGTTCCTCCATTCGACCAGTCCCATGAACCAGAAAAGGTCTGATTCTGAGCTTTTGATTATAATCTGAACTCACTCGCGCAGCTGTCTATACTGCATTGACTGATTTTATTCTTCCTGCTTTCTTTCAGGCCCTTATCGAAATGTACTCAGTGCCCAACGGAGAGCAAGAGCAAGACCCGGAAGGAGAGGCGAGCGGTGGCGATAGTGGCGAATGGCATTCTGACGGAGAAGGGGACGAAGAAAGCGACGACTCAAGTGACGAAGAAGAAGTCGAGTCGCCTCATCGCAGGGAGAGGCGATCCAAGCTTGACCAAGAACGACCGAGCGCCCGTGAAAAGGCGATTGCTCAGACTGGTCAGTCTTCAAAGCGTCCTCGGACATCTTCACCAACCCCAACTGAAAAAGCGTCAAAGCATCTCAAAGTTGTAGAGTAGAAGCCTCGGAAGGCGTTGTCGAAGATTAAGATTGACATCCCCGTCGGTTCTGCGTGAGTGTCTCCCTTTGTATTCACTCGACGCTCTGTGCTGTTTATTTTTTCTTGATTTAACCAGACGAACTTTGGAACTGGCAGCGCTGCTACTTTCGGGACCTCAGCTTACAGGGATAAGGATGAGGTAATGGAGGATGCAGTCACTTCCAATCTGGGTATGATTTCTGTCATTCTGTCTTTATTTGGTCGACTCAACTGCAATGTGTACCATTGGGTGATGTGATTTTGGCGATTGATCTTTGAACAGCTCCTAACATTATTGACCTCCCCGATGATGATGATGAAGAGCCTGAGAGGCCTTTGACGAGGAAAAATAGGAAAGCTCCTGCAAGCAGGGTGCCACAGTAGACGCTGATGGCGGAACCAGTCGTTCAGGACGCTGGTGATGCCAATCGGGGTTTTGTTACCTTCGTCGTACCATTTTTGAGTGCCCTGCCTTCTTCGTCGACTGCTCAAGCTCCTGCCGACCCACCTTCAGTTTTTGCGATCCATCATGTCCCAGAGGACTAAGTGAATGCTGCCAAGGAAGCCATACGCCAGGCGGGCATTATGATGGAGAAGATGAAGGCGGTGCGGGACTCCAGTCAGGCCGCCTATGACGCCAGCTCGGCTCTCCAAAGCAATGTTCAGGTTAGTTGGTCACCGCTTGTTCTGTTAAGATATGCTATCTGAAGACTCTCTTTCTGAAAATCTTTGCATCTATGCACCCACTAGGTGTGTCGATTGAATTTTTGGACTAGTGGGGGCACGCTGAGTGCACCCACTGGGTGTAGTCCCCGAGACTACGGTGGACTGCTGGCAGTCGACTGTAGTCTTTGTATTTTGATTCTTTCGCTCGATCTGGCCTGGCCGTGTCGAGTGTAAACCGAACCGGTGAGGGCACGCAAAGTGCACCCACTGGGTGTAGTCCCCGAGACTATGGTGGACTGCGGGCAGTCGACCGTAGTCTTAGTATTTATTGTCTTTGTTGTTTTTCGCTGTAAAATAACTTCCCCTCCCTGATTGCAGAAATCTTGTGATCTTGGAGCTCACTTTGCTGACTTGGAGAAACAGCAGATCCAGCTAAACCTTGACTTGGAATTGGCCAAGACAGAGCTGCAAAAGGCCAAGGACGACGCCAATGGTAAGACGAGCTTGTCGACTGGTTTGTCTTAGGCTTGAGTACCCTTCTGCTCTTTCTGAATCAAGCACCATTTCTTTGCAGAAAAACTAAACGAAGCTCTGGCGAAGAAGGATCAGGATTTGGCTGCTGCTCAAAAGAAATCTGACGACAGAACCGCTCTGGCTGAACAGAAACTGGCTTCAGTCGGCCAATTGGAAGAAGAGAACGCCAAGATGAAATCTGCCCTGAACGAAGCCAACAAGGAGGTCACACGCTTGAAGAAGGACTTAGTTGTTCATCAAGAAGTTGGAAGGCATCGCTCGCAGGAGGGACGATCTGGAGAGCTATCTGAAGAGCCTTGCCAAGAAGTTGTTCATCAAGCTTGAAGGTATACATTTTTTTTGTCGACTCAGCATACGAAAATTGACTTATCCTTGGATCGTGAATGCAGAGTTTTGCCAGAACTTTGAGGAGGAGATTGGGCGGATTGAGCCAGGTTTGGACCCCATCAACTCTCCCGTGAAAGATGAAACTGCCATGAATCTGCTCCGACTGGAATCCCGCATCGACGGTGTTGTGGACTACTTGGCTCGACTGAAGGTCGCCACGTCACGGATTGACACGACACTTTGGCCAGGGGCCACGCTCCAGAATGATCTCGAGTCTCTGATGACTCAACTTAACGAGATCCCTGGTCGAGTGCAGGAGTGGAAGAAATCTTCTGCCTGGTGTGGTGCTGATGTGGCTCTGTCTTTGGTTCGTGTCCACTGCAAGGAGGTGCGACAAGATAAGCTGGCAGCAATCAAGGTCGCCAACACCCAGTGGCATGACTTCCAATCTTTTATGGAGACTTTTATTACTGCAGCCACTCGGATCGCCGACGGCGTCGACCTGGACGAGTTCGTCAAGCCTGCTAGTCCTCCTCCTGCGGAGTGAACAAACTTTTATGCCCCACCTTAAATTTGCCTCGGAATGCCGAGTGGTTTTTGTAACCATTAAACTCTTTCGGGCTGAATGCCCAAGCACTTCGATCTGCGGTCTAGAACCTTTAGGATTTATCTGAACTTGGTTTATCGTTGAATATCTTCAGGAATTCTCCGTCGAGTGGAACTCGTTCTTCACTCGAGACAACTTTTGTAATTGTGGTGCAACTCCGAAGGAGAAGGTAGCCGTCGACCTGCACCTCGTCGTCCTTGCGGGTCGAGATGGAGCGCATGTTGCATTTGTGACGAAGCTCCGAAGGAGAAGGTGGCAGTCGACCTGCATCTCGTCGTCCTTGCAGATTGGGATGTGTTTCGTACTTAGGCGAGTACTGGACTACAGCTAAGCCTCCGAGTGGGAGGGTCTCTCTCCACTCGGTAGGATTTTTCAAACTTAGGCGAGTACTGGACTACAGCTAAGCCCTCGAGTGGGAGGGCCGCTCTCCACTCGGTAGGATTTTTCAAACTTAGGCGAGTACCGGACTGCAGCTAAGCCTCCGAGTGGGAGGGTCGCTCTCCACTTGATAGGATTTTCAAACTTAGGCGAGTACTGGACTGCAGCTAAGCCCCCGAGTGGGAGGGTCGCTCTCCACTCGATAGGATTTTCAAACTTAGGCGAGTACTGGACTGCAGCTAAGCCCCCGAGTGGGAGGGTCGCTCTCCACTCGGTAGGATTTTCAAACTTAGGCGAGTACTGGACTGCAGCTAAGCCCCCGAGTGGGAGGGTCGCTCTCCACTCGGTAGGATTTTCAAACTTAGGCGAGTACTGGACTGCAGCTAAGCCCCCGTGTGGGAGGGTCACTCTCCACTCGGTAGGATTTTTCAAACTTAGGCGAGTACTGGACTGCAGCTAAGCCCCCGAGTGGGAGGGTCGCTCTCCACTCGGTAGGATTTTTCAAACTTAGGCGAGTACTGGACTGCAGCTAAGCCTCCGAGTAGGAGGGTCGCTCTCCACTCGGTAGGATTTTTCAAACTTAGGCGAGTACTGGACTGCAGCTAAGCCCCCGAGTGGGAGGATGGATCACCACTCGGTAGGATTTTCAAATACTTAGGCGAGTATTGGTTCGCAGCTAAGCCCCCGAGTGGGAGGGTCGCTCTCCACTCGGTATGATTTTTCAAACTTAGGCGAGTATTGGACTGCAGCTAAGCCCCGAGTGGGAGGGCCGCTCTCCACTCGGTAGGATTTTTCAAACTTAGGCGAGTACTGGACTGCAGTTTAGCCCCCGAGTGGGAGGGTCGCTCTCCACTCGGTAGGATTTTCAAACTTAGGCGAGTACTGGACTGCAGCTAAGCCCCCGAGTGGGAGGCTGGCTCACCACTCGGTAGGATTTTCAAATACTTAGGCGAGTACTGGACTGCAGCTAAGCCCCCGAGTGGGAGGCTGGCTCACCACTCGGTAGGATTTTCAAATACTTAGGCGAGTACTGGTTCGCAGCTAAGCCCCCGAGTGGGAGGGTCGCTCTCCACTCGGTAGGATTTTTCAAACTTAGGCGAGTACTGGACTGCAGCTAAGCCCCCGAGTGGGAGGGTCGCTCTCCACTCGGTAGGATTTTTCAAACTTAGGCGAGTACTGGACTGCAGCTAAGCCCCCGAGCGGGAGGCTGGCTCACCACTCGGTAGGATTTTTAAATACTTAGGCGAGTACTCGACTGCAGCTAAGCCCCCGAGTGGGAGGCTGGCTCACCACTCGGTAGGATTTTCAAACACTTAGGCGAGTACTGGACAGCAGCTAAGCCCCCGAGTGGGAGGCTGGCTCACCACTCGGTAGGATTTTCAAACACTTAGGCGAAACGGGTTCGCGGCTAAGCCTCTGAGTGAGAGGCTGGCTCACCACTCGGTAGGAAATTATTTTTACAAACTTAGGCGAAACGGATTCGCAGTTAAGCCACCCACTGGGGGATTTCTCACGCAAACAAAAACAATAACAATCACTGGGAAAATTATAACGCTCTTGTCTTAGATAAAGAAACTACAGAAGTTTTTCTTATTACATCTCATCCGAGTGAGAATTCAAGTATAAAAGGGGCGGAGCAGCTCCGCATTCCAGGCTCGTGGCTCATCAATCTGGCGATCGACATTATAGAGGTGGTACGCTCCATTGTGGAGGACTCTGGTGACTATGAAGGGACCTTCCCAAGTAGGAGCGAGTTTGTGTGGTTTTTGGTGATCCACTCGGAGGACCAAGTCTCCTTCTTGGATGGCTCGACTCTTCACATTTCTGGCATGGAATCGACGCAAGTCTTGCTGATAGATGGTCGATCAGATCATGGCCATTTCTCTTTCTTCTTCCAGGAGGTCGACTGCATCCTGCCGGGCTTGTTCTGCTTCATCTTCGGAGTAGAGCTCGACTCGGGGTGCGTTGTGAAGCAGGTCACTCGGCAAAACTGCTTCGGCTCCGTAGACCAGAAAGAATGTGGTTCTTCCAGTCGATCGGTTCGGGGTTGTACTCAATCCCCAAAGAACTGATGGAAGCTTGTTGACCCATGCACCTGCTGTGTGCTTGAGATCGTGCATCAGTCGGGGTTTCAGTCCTTTGAGAATTAAGCCGTTTGCTCTTTCCGCTTGTCCATTTGACTGGGGGTGAGCGACTGAAGCGTAGTCGACTCGTGTGCCCTGAGAGGCGCAAAAGGCTCTGAATTTGTCAGAATCGAAGTTTGACCCATTGTCAGTGATGATGCTGTGCAGAACTCCATATCTGAATATCAACTCTCTGATGAAACTGATAGCAGTGCAAGCATCAAGATTCTTGATAGGCTTAGCTTCAATCCATTTGGTGAACTTGTCGACTGCTACTAGCACATGAGTGAAGCCACTCCTGCCCGTTCTCAGTGGTCCAACCATGTCCAGTCCCCAAACAGCGACGGGCCAGACGAGTGGAATGGTTTTCAGGGCTGATGCGGGTTTGTGCGACATATTGGAGTAAAACTGACATCCTTCACATTTGTCGACTATCTCTTTCGCCATTTCATTCGCCATTGGCCAGTAGAATCCCGCTCGGTATGCTTTAGCCACAATGGTCCGAGAAGACGCATGATGACCATAGGTCCCCGAGTGGATACCATCAAGGATTATCTGACCTTCTTCTGGTGTTATACACTTCAGACTGACTCCAGTCGCGCTTTCTCTATACAACTGTCCTTTTATGACTGTAAAGGCCTTGGATCGACGGACGATCTGTCGAGCCTCTTCTTCGTCCTCTGGGAGTTCTTTCCTTAGGATGTACGCGATGTATGGTACCGTCCAGTCGGGAGTGATGACCAAAACTTCCATGATCAGCTCGACCACAGCTGGAACTTCAACTTCAATCGGATCCGTGGCACTTTTTGGCTGCGGGGCTTCTTCAGTGAAGGGATCCTCCTGAACTGATGGTGTGTGGATGTGTTCCAAAAACACATTGCTGGGAATGGCTTCTCTTTTGGAACCTATTTTCGCCAAATGATCAGCTGCTTGATTTTTCAGTCGGGGTATGTGATGAAGTTCTAACCCCTCGAATTTCTTCTCCAGCGTTCTCACTGCATTGCAATAACCAGTCATGGCCGGACTTCTGACATCCCACTCCTTCATCACTTGATTAACCACCAAATCTGAATCGCCATAGACCATGAGGCGACGGACGCAGAGTGAAATGGCCATGCGCAACCCATATAAAAGTGCTTCATATTCTGCTTCGTTATTGGAGGAATCAAAGTGGATTTGAAGAACATATCTGAGCTTATCTCCTCGGGGGGAGACCAATACTACCCCGGCACCGGAACCATTCAGTATTTTGGAACCGTCAAAGAACATGGTCCAATGCTCCGAGTGAACCTGAGTCGGCAGTTGTTGTTCAATCCACTCGGCAACGAAATCTGCTATTGCTTTGGACTTGATAGCTTTCTTTGCCTCAAACTTGATATCTAGAGGAAGGAGTTCAATCGCCCATTTTGCCACTCAACCAGTTGCATCTCTGTTATATAGGATCTCTGACAATGGAGCGTCGCTGACGACTGTAATGGAATGATCAGAGAAGTAGTGAGCAACCTTCTTTGTGGTCATATAAATCCCATATACAAGCTTCTGATAATGAGGATATCTTTGCTTCGACGGGGTCAAAACTTCAGAAACATAATATACTGGGCGCTGAACTTTGAAGGCTTTTCCTTCTTCTTCCCGCTCGACCGTAAGTACCGTACTGACGACTTGTCCCGTGGCTGCGATGTAAAGCAGCAAAGGCTCTTTGCTGATTGGGGCAGCAAGCACCGGCTGGGTGGAGAGTAGAGTTTTGAGCTCTGCAACTGCTGCATCAGCTTCAGGAGTCCACTGGAACTTGTCTGACTTCTTCATCAATCGGTAAAGAGGCAATGCCTTTTCACCGAGATGAGAGATGAATCGACTTAAAGTGGCCAAGCAACCAGTAAGCTTCTGGACGTCGTGCACTCGCACAGGACATTTCATCCAGAGTATAGTACCGACTTTTTCTGGATTGGTGTCGATTCCCCATTCGGAAACGAGAAAACCGAGTAACTTTCCGCCAGGAACTCCGAATGTGCACTTTGATGGATTAAGCTTGATATCATACCTCCTGAGGTTGGCAAAGGTTTCAGCAAGGTCAGTCAGCAGGTCGGAACCCTTCCGTGACTTGACCATAATATCATCCATGTATGCTTCCACATTCTGACTGATTTGAGTGAGCAAACACTTCTGAGTCATACTCATGAATGTGGCTCCGGCATTCTTGAGGCCGAATGGCATGGTAACATAACAGAAGCACCCGAATGGAGTAATGAAAGCTGTTTTGATCTCGTCAGGTCCATACAGACGGATCTGATGGTACCCGGAATAGGCGTCTAAAAAGACAATCGCTCACATCCCGCAGTCGAGTCGACTATCTGGTCGATGCGGGGGAGAGGAAAATGATCTTTCGGGCAGGCCTGATTGATATGTTTAAAGTCAATGCACATGCGAAGTGACTTGTCCTTCTTGGGGACCATGACAACGTTGGCGAGCCACTCGGAGTGGTAAATCTCTCGGATGAACTCCGCTGCTAAGAGCCGAGCCACCTCCTCACCAATAGCCTTTCTCTTCTGGATGGCGGACCGTCGGAGATGTTCTTTGACGGGTTTCACTTTTGAGTCGACTCGTAGGCGGTGCTCAGCCAGCCCCCTGGGAACACCCGGCATGTCAGAAGGCTTCCATGTGAAGATGTCCAGTTCTCACAGAGGAATTGGATGAGCGCTCCTTCCTATTTGGAGTCGAGTGTTGTCGAGATATGAGTCGGAGCAGCACTGGGATCGGTCAGGTGAATGTGAACCGGCTTCGTTTCACCAGACGACTAAAAAGCTGATTCTGTAGCGGGCTTCTTGGCTCGCAACAAATCACTCGGGTCTGCAGTCTTCTGGTACTCCTGCAGCTCCACCACTGCCATCTGAGCATCAGCGATCTTTGAGCCTTTCTAAAAACACTCTTCTGCTTTCTTCCGGTTGCCCATAACAGTGATCACACCTTTGGGACCAGGCATCTTCAATTTGAGATACACATAACATGGTCGAGCCATGAAGCGTGCGTAAGCTGGCCTGCCCAAAATAGCGTGATAAGCACTCTGGAAATCCACAACTTCGAACGTCAACTTTTGTTTGCGGTAATTCTTGGAATCACCAAAAACCACATCAAGAACTATTTTGCCGAGTGACTCAGCCTTCCTCCCAGGAATGACTCCATGGAAACTCATGTTGCTGGTACTGAGTCTGGACATCGGAATGCCCATCCCTTTCAACGTCTCAGCATACAGTATGTTCAAACCACTGCCACCATCCATCAAGACTTTGGTCAGTCGAGTGCCTTCAACAACTGGGTCGACCACCAAAGCTTGCCTCCCAGGGGTGGCAATGTGCGTTGGGTGATCGGACTGGTCGAATGTGATGGCAGTCTGAGACCATTTCAGATAACTAGGTGTCGCCAGAGCAACCATATTCACCTCACGGTTGATAACTTTCAGTCGACTTTTGCTTGGAATTGACCTGGGGGTATCCATCATCACTGTCTTCCTTGTCCTCAACTTTGTCCGACTCCTTTTCCTTATCTTTGGGTTGTTTGCCCTGGAATTGCTGGATCAAGAGCCGACACTGTCGAGTGGTATGTTTCGGGTAAATGAGCTTACCCTCTTCATCTTTCTTGGTGTGGATGTGACATGGCAAATCCAACACATCATTTCCGTCTTGGTCTTTAACTTTCTTGGGGTTCCAGGCCCTTTGGGTTTCCCCTTAAACTTTCCTTGAGTTATAGCCAAGGCTTCCCCAGGAGCAGCTGGCTCGGCTTTCCGCTTCTGTTTCCTATTGGAATTTCCTCCTCCGGTTTCTTGGGCGACTGACTTGTGCTTGCCACTCCGGAGTCGATCCTCATCTTCACCATTAGCTTACTTGGTGGCAATCTCCATCATCTGATTCAGAGACATGTCTCCGGTTCGACCGAATTTCAGATTCATTTCTCTGTACTTGACGCCTTCTTTGAAGGCACAAACTGCTTGGTGATCAGGCACATTCTCTACCATGTGATGTAACGTGATCCATCTCTGGATGTAATCCCTCAAAGTTTCATTCGGCTTCTGCAAGCAAGACCGCAGTTCCGTCAGCCCTGCCGGTCGCTTGCATGTTCCTTCAAATGTGGTGACAAACACTCGATCGAGATCCTCCCAAGTGTAAATATTGCTGGGTGCTAACTGATTCAGCCACGCTCTGGCCGAGCCCTCCAACATGAGATGCAGGTGCTTCATGGCCACTTCATCATTGCCACCGCCAATCTGGACAGCCACTCGGTAGTCTTCAAGCCAAGTATCAGGCTTTGACTCACCAGTGAACTTACTGACTCCAGTCGCCAACCTGAAATTGGGAGGAATCACAGCAGCCCTGATGGCTCTACTAAAGCACTCTGGCCCCGAAACATGTACTCTGCTGCTGGTAGGTGCATCTCTGTCGTGACCTTCTCAGTGAGCTCTGTTCCTGTCGACCAAACCTTGAACGAGAATGGATCTTGCATCAAAGCCTGGTTCCCTGGGGTCGACTGGAATCCTTCGCCCAACACTATGAGGGCGCCTGTCATCCTGCTGTCGAGGCACATATGATCCACTCCTCGGGGGAGGGGTGGGCACTCGAGGTCGATCGTCATGATAGAATCAGTGATTATACTTCTCACGGTTTCCGTACTGATCACGCCGGTCCCCACGTCCCTCATGCCTCGGGGGCGATCTTGGGCTATGAGCCGACTGGACTGTGTCTGCAGCAATGGATCTGCTATGAATCCTGTTCCGCGACTGAGAAACAGCAGAATTCTGGTCTCCTGCTGCCCGGAGTAACGCTCTGATCTGCAGCAAGCCTCTGCCAGCCTCTGACTGGGAAGGCTGAATTGACTCTGCTATACGGGTTGCAGCTGCTAAATTCTGAATCGGAGTTCGATATACCCGCGGGGGCGGAAAGAGCTGACGTCGACTGGATTCTGGAACCCGTTGTCACGCACGCTCGTCGAGTGCTCGCTGGAGGTTCTCCAGTCGAGTGCGCTCAGCCAAGTTTGCCAGGCGCGCGTCCTCCAAGGCACGAGCTTCGGGGGTTTCTCCAACGATATGAGTGTGCAGTGCATCCATGTTCCGGCGACGAAGTTCTTCTCTCTGCAACGACGTGAGAGGCTCGGGAAGATATTCCTCATGGGGATGCGACGGGTCGCCTCCACCTGCGCCTCCGTCGGTGCGGGGAAAACCGGGAGGACTGCGCGGTCCATCGACCATCAGAACCTCTGCCGCCGGATCACTGCTGCCGCACTCGGATGCGGTCTCTGCGGAGCCAGTCGATAGGTCGAACAGGCCATAGAGGGATTCGTCAGGCTCGATCGCCGCGACTTGAGGGGTGGCCGACTGGCGTGCCACCGCGTGTCTCACCCACCGCTGAAGTCTCGACCGACCAGAGCGCTTGCGCCGGCGGGAAGCAGGGAGGGAGGACAACATGGAGGCCGACCGATAATGGGTCGACGGTTGCCGCAAGAGGACGCCGTGAACGCACGCGCGAAAGTGCGTTGCCCCGCGGACAGGGAGTGCGTCGACGTCGAGCGGAGCCTCCTGAGGCCAAGCGGAGTCGTCGACGATGAACGTGAGCGCGCCGAGACAGATCTCGCGGCCCTCCACCAAAACTCCGCCAGAAACCATGATGATTTGGATCGGAAAGATCGCAACTCCTCCAACAAATCGCTAAGACACCGGCCCCAAGGTGGGCACCAACTGTCGTGGTTCTAAGTCTGACAGTAATGTAGGGGGGTAGGTATGAGGAGGCAAGATCTTAGTTATGGAGTAGTTGTAAGCACACGAGGTTTACGAGTTCAGGCCCTTCTTGGAGGAAGTAATAGCCCTACGTCTCGGAGCCCGGAGGCGGTCGACTGGATTATGTGTGCATGAATTATAGGTGTGCGAACCCTTTACACTGAGGAGGGGGGCGGCTCGGGTGCGTGGCTGCAGTTGGCGCGCTCTGGGCGCGCCCAGTGCACGCCCACCAACTGCTCGGCGAAATGCCATGGCACCCCAGAGGGCTTGGATGATACTGCAAGTTACCAGACTAGTTAGGGTGGTTACTAAACCTCTAGTGGACAAGCTGGCTAGGCAAGTAAAGCAACTCTATAATGCTAACTAAAATCTATGCCAAAACAGTTCATGCACTCCAACTGTTCAACGAAATGCTAGGGGCATACAGAAGGTTTTGCAAGTGACCAAAGTTTCCAGATCAGAGTCCCTTTAGGTACTAGAAGACATGGCATGGTTGGTTTGGGAAAAATCAAAAGTTGATAGTGCAAGTTTTTGAGAAAGCCAAATCTGGACAGAAAGATAAGGGTATTTTTGCGTGCACTTAAAATCCTCCAATGGGTCCACTCTCCTGGACTTAAGGGTTTTGTAGGGTGATCTAAAAGCAGGAAAAAGAATCATGGGTAAAAGAGTAAGTAAAAATATGGTTGCAGTACAAATCACCAAGCTGGACCAGAATGAAGATGGGGTTGATTTACTCAAATTTTTCAAAGAACATCAGTGGATTTTTGCATAAAGTTGAATTATATACTGCCACTGATATCCCATAATTTTGGTGGAAGCTTTAAATAAATATTTAAATAGGTTGTAGTGCAAAATTGCCAACTGGACCAGATTTGAAAATTTGGTGTAGAGCTCAAAATATCCAATGAATAAAACATGTTTTGCATAAAAGTGATTTAAAAACATCACATGACATCCCCAAATTTTGGTTAGAATTTTAAATAAATTTATCAAAGGGTTGTAGTTCAAATGGTACCCTAAAACCATGGGAGACCATTTTTAAAGAAATAAAGATCAGGAAAATAATTATATAATTAATTCCTCTGATAAAAAGAAAAGTTTTCTTGAGAGGGTATACAAGTCCAACAAAACATTTGGAAAGTTTTCACTTGGGGTAAAAACTCCATACTAACCAAGAAAAGAATGGTTCTGAAATCAAAAGGAAATCCAGAAAATAAAAATTTTATTTCCTGGCAAAATTTTAATTAATTTAAAACAAGGTCAAAATTTTTGGGGTGTCACACATATGATGATACTCCCTCTGTTCCCAAATAGTACGGAGTAAAAGCCTCCCTCTGTTCCCAAATACGGAGTATTTCTCTTTCTACAGATTTCAACAAGTGACTAGGTACGGAGCAAAATGAGTGAAGTGAGCGTAGAGGCATAGGGATAATGTAGAAAGGAAATCCTCGCGATCCATTATTCCCCATCTCGGTCAGAGAGAACTATTCAACTAGTCTTTGTAGTGAAGTGACAATACACGCTGCAGCAGATGGGACACGTAATTAATAAGCTGAACCAGCGTGTTGGTGTTACTAAATCAGCCTTACCCGGTACTGCCATCTCTTCTTCTTCCTCCTCTCTTCTTCTTCCTCCTCTCTACCCCATCGTCGGCCGCACACCATTTACCCCCGCTCACTGCTCGCCAGCCCGCGCCATCTTCCTTGGTAGCTCGTGCGTATCATATCCCCCCGCTCACTGCTCGGCCACACGAGGAGAAGCTTCTTCGCTCGCCCGCCCGAATCCACTTCCCCGCTGGCTCGCAGGCACCGAAAACCCCAATGGCAGAACCGACTGACACACAGAGCCGCGATTGGAATTCCCTCCCTGATGTTCTCTTGGAGCCGATCTGTAGTCGTATGGACCTACTCAGCACCATCCGTCTGGCCGCATGCTCGGTGTCTTTGTACCGTCTACTTGTATGCAACCGGCCGGCTCTTTTCAAGACACCCTACTTGCTGATGTCCGATCCTCGCAGGTGGCCCAGACACCGACTTGATGATCCTACGGAGGTTGCCGTGGTGCCTCTCGACATGATACCACTACCCATCCACCTGTCCTTCATGCGCGACCACTACTGGGAGGGCATGAAGGCCAACTGGATCGTCCTCATCCACCACACCGCTAGTCCGTGGCATCTCGTGGATATCTACACCCAGCGAGAGATCACCCTTCCATCGTTGGATACCGCCGCCATCGAGCCTCGCGGCCCGCCGGACACTCCTGCCTACTACGCACGAGACGCGTCAAGCTTTTGGCTCGACCTCTATTTGCAGAAAGTTGTAATCTGCGAAGTGCCCACACCATCAGAAGACTACATGGATTACAAGCTCATTGCCTTGTTCAACATGGGATTAGTCTATCTGGAATCCGGTCGCCATACATGGTTATGGCTCATCATCAATCATGTTGAGGCAACATTTCTGTCTGATGCTATAGTGCACGATGGCATCGTTTACACGGTCGACGCACAGATTGGCTGCCTGTACTGGTGGAATCTATCTTCGTGTAATTTTTCTATCTCATCTCATCTTTACCTTATGAATACGACTGCCTGTTCATTTGTTACAAATTTAGAATGCATAGCATGTCTATAACCACATCATTGCTATATGTTCCTCTCATTTCCTAGATTTTTATGACCACACATGTTAAGAGTTGATATGAGAACAATTGGCATCTAATGATTGTTAGAATACATATTATGAGCATAACATCGTGATTGCTATATGTTACTCTCATTTACAAGATTTTTATAACAATGCATGTTATTGCTTAGAGTTGATATGAGAACAGTAGTAGTAAGTGCTACGGTAGAATATGAGTAGGCGTTGTCATAGCTGTTTTCCTCTCATTGTTACGGATGTTTGAACCATGACATATTGCTAGAATATGAAAGACATTGGCTTATTTTCTTTAACTTGGGGTATGATTATGACCACGGCATTGCAATTCTCTGTCTATGATATGTGTCACTATTATAATAATCTTAATTCCACACATACTCTGAACATGATTATTTATTTTTGTCCTTTTGGTCTCCAATTTGAATTGTTGCAGCAGACACAAATGCGCTGGCCTTCATGATTCCAGGACCTGGAATCATACCAGCCGATGGGTGGTGGTTTATCGCTCGTTCAGCTGACGGCGGTCATTTGATGCTCATTCGCACATACCAAATTGACCAAACCATTACATCAAACCACATGCAGTACAATGCGTGGGGCGTTCGTGACATTGATGGCTATGGCTGCTTCGTGTTCGAGAAAGATCCCAGCTCCGTTGGGCCAGGCATATTCAACTGGAGGCGGGTTTACAGCCTCGGCAACCACTCCTTGTTCCTCGGGCTCAATTATCCGATCATCCAACCAATCATCGATCATATCACCGGTGATGATTACTATGCTATGCAACTTCCATTCGCGAGGGGGGCTGTGTTTACACATCATACCATGGGTTTCATGAATCACCATATCCAGAGATTCGTCGACACAGCTTGTTGCCAGATAATCTTCAGTGTGTGAAAGGCATCAAGCTTCCATGCGATGGATGGCTTTTGCAAACCCGACATGCGGCGATGTGGTTCATGCCAACAACAAATATGTACAACTTGATTCGTGCTGATATCTAGACTGAGCCATGTATTCTGCTGCTGTAGCATGACCCTCTTTTGTTGGATATTATGTATTGTTGTTAGTTTGAAGCACTCCTCTGGTTTGAAGGATAGATACCTTCCTGGGATCAAGTGCATCCTAACTCACCTGTGTAGGATGTACTGATAATGATGATGGATATGTTGTGCAGAAGCCATATATATATCAGTTAGGCTTCAAGTGCGTACTTGTTAGTTAAACCTATGTATAAATTGTGACACTAAATACGACTAGTAAGTACTCCAGTACAGTAGCAGTACTAGTATACGTCGGTCAAATTATTCATCATGTCCACACATTGAATTGACGTGACAACACGCTGCGCGTGAGGTGACACAAGAATCCCGGCGGCATGTTCAGGTATTCTGGACTTCAGATTTGGAGTACCACTTACCTGTCGAAATCTTTCATCATTCACTTAAAACAGTTGATTGATCATAGATTGAGTACCATATAACTGGAATTACCGATGCAAGTCGAAGAAGGATTGGTCGGTGCTGCCGGCTGGCGTCAAGTTCGATCCCACGGATCAGGAGCTGATCGAGCACCTTGAGGCCAAAGTGAGTGCTGACAGCACGAGATTTCGGTCTCTCATCGATTTGTTCATACCAACCATCGACAACGAGCACGGCATATGCTACACCCCACCTGAGAAACTTTCAGGTAAGACACCGATCGGCCGTCTACTTGCACAAACATATTCCTTTGTTTATAGCTCTATTTTTCTTTTTAAACGTAGACCTAGTGAAGCAATTACAATTTGACAGTTAATAAAAAGTGAAACAAGTGACTGCAACATGCCAAAGATGTTATGAAAATGCCAACTAGGTACACTAAAACATGTATTCCACAATACTGCAGGTATCACACTGAGTGGCCTAAGGAAGCATTTCTTCCAGCGCAATTCTACGGCATTCAAAAGGGGCACATGGACGCGTCGCAAGATACAGTCGGAGTGCAGCATGCACGCGATGTGGCACAAGACCAGCAATACCTTGCCGGTGATGGTCAACGGCCGGCAGACGGGCAGCAAAAAAGGTTCTGGTGCTGCACACCAACAAGAACTTCGACCAGCAGAGGACCAACTGGGTGATACACCAGTACCACCTCGGGGACCTGGAGCAAGAGAAGGAGCGGGAGCTGGTCCTCTACAAGATTTTCTACCAGACGAACACTAGGGCCAGGAGTAAAAAGATTATAAGTTAGTTTGGTATTGGTAGTTGTACTACCTTGTCGTCCGCAAGTTGGTATTGTTGTTAACGATCTTTTGGTATGAACTTGCATTTGCTTCCAACCATCATGTCGAGGGTCGACGTGGATATAAAGCTAAATCATTTGTTTCGAAGCGAATTTCCAGGCACCTGATTTTTATTTGATGGGTAGCATAAGCACCCGCCGTTCGAATTCCCAGTTCTCCAATTTTTTCAAAACTAGTACATGCACTTATTATCACGATAAAAAATATCCATGCTGCATCCCAGTTATCAGTCTGTACTTGCAGAATTCTCTCGTTTATTGAGCACGTATATTGTTGTTTCAGGTCGAGCAAGTTTCAACTGGGCTGTAGACTACCCAGGATTGGTTTTGTTTTTAACAGGCCCAGCCCATGACGACAACAGGGCACAAAGATCCAGCAGGTATCTACTGGCCTCTGGCCCGCCAGTGTTAGTTATATTTTGTCTTACAACATCCGCAGGCAGTTTTTTTACTGAATCAAACACACAGCCCAGTTCTATTATCCTCTTGAAACGCATGTCCTACATCCGTTTTCTAATCTCTACCTATAGTTTTACTAGTTCATATACACGTATCATTATATTGAAAACACATAAAACTCCCTTTTCATATTTAGATCCTTATTTTTGTTGTTTTTTCCCACCGAGCGCTGATTTTTTTACCACTGATTTTCCCTTAAACCAACTCAATTGTCCCACGGCTTATTTGCTTACAAAAACAAAATGATTTTTTGGGCAAATCAATAAGTTCTTAAAAAATGTTTATCATTTCGGGATTACAATAGTTCGGACTCCACCGAAATATGCAAAATAAGGTTGAACTTTTTGACCGTGGTCCTGGGTAGAAAATGGGATGTAATAAATTACTTAAGAATTAGCAAATGGGCTGCAAATTATAAAAAATAGCAAATGGGCTTTATGTTGTCTGCCACAGATTTGAAGGCTGACTTGTGGGCCTACTAAGTTCGTGCGTACACAAGGTTTCTCAAAAAAGAAACTTAGTCAACAATCGACTCTACTAGCGTCAGACCGTTAGATGTCAATCTAACGGCAATCATGCTTCTTCAGTCTCTGATCTTCCTGCCCCAGCCGCCCAAACCAGCGCCGTCGGAACTGCCTGCTCCCACCTCCCGTGGCCGGCAGTGCTGCCGGGCAGGCCTCACGGCCCATCATACTCACATCCCTGGCATGTCTATCCCTCTACTCACCCACACCTCCTGTTATTTTCCGGTGACGGTAGCCTAACCAGTCAACCCTCGTACTCTCCACCGCGTGGGCAGCCATTGCCGTGTCTTCCCCGGCTCCGTGTCGTTCCCTTCGTAGGCCTCGCCGTCGTGCACCGCCCTGGTGCTCTCGGCGCAGCGTGGTCAACGATGTCCATCCAACGGCCGTAGTGCTTCTTCAACCTCTGGTCTTCTTGTCCCAGCCGCCCAAAGCAGCGCCGGTCGTGCCACATGCTCCTGCCTCCCGTGGCCGGCTGTGCTGCCGCGGAGGCCTCACCGTCCCCATACTACTCCCACCGTTGGCCAGGCCATCCCTCCACTCACCCACCCCCCTGTTATTCTGCGGCGACGGCAGCCTCACACCGCAGCCGAACCAGTGAACCCTTGTACTCCTCTCCGCGTGGGCATCCACTGGCGCGTCTTCCCCGGCTCCATGTCGTCCCCTTCCTAGGCCTCGCCGTCGTCCACCGCCGTGGTGTTCTCGGCGCGGCGTGGTCAATGTGGTCAATGACCGACTTCCATCGAAAGAGTACTGTACGTGGAGAGGCTGACAGCTGGGTCCACGGCAGCCACAAGGAAGTCCCTCCTTATTACGCGCAAAATAATTATTCCTCCACCTGACAGTAGGGACCCACCGGATGGGCCACCAGTATTTCGTGGAAAAAACGTTTCCCCCCTGACTGTTGGGACCCATCGGACGGGCCACCGTATTTCGCGAAAAAAATGTTTGCCCTTGACTGCTGGGACCCATCGGACGGACCACCGTATTTTGCGAAAAAACATTCCCCCCGCTGTCAGCTTGGACCCACCGGAAGTGCCTCCTTATTACGCACAGAAAAATGAATACTCCTCCTGCAAGCTGGGACCCACCATGGTGGGAGGCTGACTTGTGGGCCTACTAAGTTGATGGGGACGGAGGGCTTTGTCAACTTAGTTAACATGAACGATTCTAGCTCCAGTGACCGTACGATGTCCATCGAACGACCATCGTGCTTCTTCAATCTCTGCTCTTCCTGCTCCAGCCGCTCAAACAAGCGCCGGCGGGACTGCCTGCTCCCTCCCCCTCCCCCTCCCCCTCCCCGCGGCCGGCTGTGCTGCCGCGCAGGCCTCATCGTCCCACCGTACTCCCATCGCTGGCCTAGCCATCCCTCTACTCACCCACACCTGCTGTTATTCTCCGGCGACGGCAGACGAACCAGTAAACCCTCGTACAGTCGTACTCCCCTCCGTGTGGGAAACAACTGCCGAGTCTTCCCTGCCTCTATATCATTCCCTTCCTAGGCCTCGCCGTCGTCCACCGCCCTGGTGCTCTCGGCACGTCCCGGTCAACGTGGTTAACGACCGGCATGCATCTGAAGTGGACTATACGTGGAGAGGCCGACAGCTGGGTCCACGGCCGCACACAAGGAAATACCTCCTTATTACGCGCAAAATAATGATTCCTCCACATGACATCAGGGACCCACCGAAAGGGCCTCTGTATTTCGCGAAAAAACGTTACCGTCGCTGACAGCTCGGACCCACCAGTTATATCTTCGCACGCAAGGAAGTGCCTCCTTGTTACGCACAAAAAAAATGAATACTCCCCCTGTTAGCTGGGACCCAGTATAGTGGCAGGCTGACTTGTGGGCCTACTAAGTTGACGGGGACGGAGGGCTTTGTCAACTTAGTCAATATGCACGATTCTAGCTCCAATGACCGTACGATGTCCATCCAACGGCTGTAGTGCTTCTTCAACCTTTGGTCTTCTTGCTCCAGCCGCCCAAACCAGCGCCGGTCGTGCCTCGTGCTCTTGCCTCCCGTGGCCGGCTGCGATGCGGCGGAGGCCTCACCGCCCCCTACTACTCCCACCGCTGGCCAGGCCATCCCCCTACTCACCCACACCCCCTGTTATTCTGCAGCGACGACAGCCTCACACCGCAGCGAACAAGTGAACCCTCGTACTCCTCTACGCGTGGGCATCCATTGCCGCGTCTTCCCCGGCACCGCGTCGTCCCCTTCCTAGGCCTCGCCGTCGTCCACCGCCCTGGTGCTCTCGGCGCGGCGTGGTCAACATGGTCAAGGAACGACTTCCATTGGACGTGGACTGTACGTGGAGAGGCTGACAGCTGGGTCCACGGCCACAGCAAGGAAGTGCCTCCTTATTACGTGCAAAATAATTATTCCTCCACCTGACAGCGGGGACCCATCGGACGGGCCATCATATTTCGTGAAAAAAATGTTTCCCCCCTGACTGCTGGGACCCACCAGCTACACATTCGCATGCAAGGAAGTGCGTCCGAGCAAAAAAAACAAAATGATTCACCCCCCTGACTGCTGGGACCCACCAGCTACATCTTCGCACGCAAGGAAGTGCCTGACAGTCGGGACCCACCTGGTCGAAGCGTACGTAGCGTTGTCATTCTGGTCGCAAACGTGTACGTACATACTGGTCGATGTAGAGGCACGCACGTGTCGTATTAGAGGCGTGCATGTGTCGTAGTAGAGGCGCACACGTAGCATGTACATGTACGTACAGCGGCCAGGGTGCAAGAAAGAAAATACGGCCAAGTATGTGTACATATGGGTGGGGTCTCGAACGCCTACTCGCGCATACGTATGGCCAGGGCTCGTGTACATGGCTGGGTTGGAACGGAGAAACAACGTCGTCGACGTGTTCATGGGGAGGCAACGGAATGCGTCGTGTTCATGGGGAGGCAACGGAATGCGTCGTGTTCATCGGGAGGCAACGGAATGCGTCATGTTCATCGGGAGGCAACGGAATGCGTCATGTTCATCGGGAGGCGACGGAATGCGTGGGAGCCAACCGGCTGGGTCAGAACGGAATGTGTGGTCGTGTTCATCGGGAGGGCTTGGACGGAACATGCGATGGAAACGAGGCCTGGCGTACCGCAGAATGGAGGAAACGGACCTCCTACGGTCGAAACGGGGGTCCTGTTGATCGGGAGGGGTGTGGCGTACTGCAAAACGGAGGAAACAGACCTCCTACGGTCGAAACGGGGGTCCTGTTGATCGGGAGGGGTGTGGCGTACCGCAAAACGGACGAAACGGACTTGTGTTGGAGCGCTACGATTGAAACAGGGGTCCTGTTCATCGGGAGGGGTGTGGCGTACCGCAAAACGGGACTCCACGGGATACTGTTCATCTCCACCGTCGACCTCCTCCATCCTCCATGGGCTACCGTCGACCTCCTCCAGCCTCCACGGGCTCCTGTTCATCCAGCCTCCACCGCGCGCTACTCCACCGGCTACTGTTCAACCACCCCTCCATCGTCTACTGTTCATCCAGCCCTCCACACCACGGGGTCCTGTTCAACCACCCCTCCACGGGCACCCCTCCACCGTCTACTGTTCATCCAGCCCTCCACCACACCACGGGGTCCTGTTCATCTGGAGGCAACGCCACCACTCACTGTTCATCCAAACCCCCCCGCAACGCTCACTGTTCATCCCAGAGGCAGCATCGATCGGCTTCAGTTAGCAGCAGTAGCGAAGGAATCGCTCGATCGGGTTCGGTTAACAACCATTGATCGATCGCTCGGGTTCGGTAACGCGTAGCCTGCAGTGCAATCGCTCGGGTTAAGTTAGAGCCAACGCCTCGCACACACGCGCGTACGTGTACGAGAGAAATGCGCATCGCTCGGCCCCCGACCTCCCACCGTAACTGGGAACTCCCCGAAATTTTCCTCCCCCTCGCTTCTACCACGGTTTTTTCCGTCATGGACAGCCCAAAGAATGTCATGCAGTTGCGTCTCCGGCCCGCCCAGGACGAAAAGCCCATTTTCTGTCATGATTTTTTGTCATAGAAGTAGGAGCCCACCACATCTATGATGATACCGGGTTTTGTCACAATTATCGTCATAGAAGTGTCATATGTATGACAGAAAAAAAGTCGTTCGGCCCAAAATATCACGGATGTGTCTTTTTTTGTAGTGTAAGTATGATGTTAATCATAGAATTGCATCCCCTTATCACCCACAGTCTAGTGGTCAAGTAGAATTGAGTAATAGAGAGCTCAAATTAATTTTGCAAAAGACTTTCAATAGGTCTAGAAAGAATTGGTCTAAGAAACTTGATGATGCATTATGGGCCTATAGAACTGCATATAAAAATCTTATGGGTATGTCTTCGTATAAAATGGTTTATGGAAAAGCATGCCACGTACCTCTCGAACTAGAACACAAGGCATATTGGGCTATTAAAGAGCTCAATTATGATTTTAAACCTGCCGGTGAGAAGAGGTTATTTGATATTAGCTCACTCGATGAATGGAGAACCCAAGCCTACGAAAATGCCAAGTTGTTTAAAGAAAAAGTTAAAAGATGGCATGTTAAAAGGATACAAAAGCGGGAGTTTAATGTAGGTGATTATGTATTGCTATACAACTCTCGTTTAAGATTTTTTGCAGGAAAACTTCTCTCTAAATGGGAAGGCCCTTCCGTTATCGAGGAGGTCTATCGTTCCGGTGCCATAAAAATCAACAACTTCGAAGGCACAACTCCGAAGGTGGTGAACGGTCAAAGAATCAAACATTATATCTCATGTAATCCCATAAATGTTGAAACCAATGTTATTGAAACCGTAACCCCGGAGGAATACATAAGGGACACTTTCCGGAACGTTTCAGACTCCGAAAAGGAATAGGTATGTGGTACGGTAAGTAAACCGACTCCAAAATAGTTCTAAAGGCAATATTTCTCCATTTTGGAATATTTAGGAAAATAGAAAAATAAGAAGCAGTCTGGGAAGGACACGAGGGCTCCACGAGGGTGGAGGGTGCGCCCTACCCCCATGGGCGCGCCCCCTACCTCGTGGGCACCTCGTGCGCTTTCCAGACTCCATTTTCTTACACGATACGTATTTTGGTCAGTAAAAATTCATTATATAATCTCCCGAGGGTTTTGACTCCCGTATCACGCAATTATCCTTTGTTTGTGTTTCGAGTTGTTGCTGCTGCAGATTAGAGCAAGATGTCTTCGCAAGAGGCAGTCAGGGAGAGCCGGGTGTCTCATCCGGCACCGAGATCAACGATAAATAACAATGTTGACCTCTTTGGGCCAGCAACGGAGGAAGAGATGGAGGCTGATTTGAAGAGGATAGATGCCATGGAAGAGGATCAAGAAGTCACTTCCCGCCTCCGAGCTGGATTCACAATGGGAGGACTGCAGAGCTCGGCTATTCCAAACTCGGTTATCCCTTCCAATGTTAGATTTCTTTCTTATGAGAATTTGAAAAAGAGTGTCACTGGTTCTCCCGCAACTATGCAGCACCCTTGGGTGCAGGTGATAACCCGCAAGTATAGGGGATCGCAACAGTTTTCGAGGGTAGAGTATTCAACCCAAATTTATTGATTCGACACAAGGGGAGCCAAAGAATATTCTCAAGTATTAGCAACTGAGTTGTCAATTCAACCACACCTGGAAACTTAATATCTACAGCAAAGTATTTAGTAGCAAAGTAATATGATAGTAGTGGTAATGGTAACAAAAGGTAACCGTAGTAAATGTAGTGTTTTTGGTATTTTATAGTGATGATAGCAATAGCAACGGAAAAGTAAATAAGCGAGGAACAATATATGGAAAGCTCGTAGGCAATGGATCGGTGATGGAGAATTATGCCGGATGCGGTTCATCATGTGACAGTCATAACCTAGGGTGACACAGAACTAGCTCCAGATCATCAATGTAATGTAGGCATGTATTCCGAATATAGTCATACGTGCTTATGGAAAAGAACTTGCATGACATCTTTTGTCCTACCCTCCCGTGGCAGCGGGGTCCTAATGGAAACTAAGGGATATTAAGGCCTCCTTTTAATAGAGTACTGGAACAAAGCATTAGCACATAGTGAATACATGAACTCCTCAAACTATGGTCATCACTGGTAGGTATCCCGATTATTGTCACATCGGGGTTAACGGATCATAACACATCATAGGTGACTATAGATGTGATGGCCTGGCTTATTAGGGATGATAGACTACTCATATCAATAAGGAATTCCTTCTTTTCCGGTAGCCCATTCGGACAGAACTCCAAAGTTAAGCGATATCAGCTTGGAGTAGTGTCAGGATGGATGACCGACCGGGAAGTTGCTCCCGGGTGCGCATGAGTGAGGACAAAGTGTGCAGAAAAGCCTAGTATTGATCTGTGGGGCCAGACTAGATCCCTCCAGGAGTAACGACCACCGGCGGGTGTGTCCGGGGCGTTACAAGTTGGTATCAGAGCCGACCCTCGCGGTTACATGGATGGTTGCGGACAGGTGCGCGGTCATGTTGTTCATGACGTTTGTGACCCGTCGTGGCACACGGCATGGCACATGTACCGAACTGGATGCACAGACGATTGTGCCAAGAGGGAACGTTCCTGTGGCCCGACGAGGACGTCGGTTCCTCTGAGTGGGGGTGTATGTGATGGCCTGGCTTATTAGGGATGATAGACTACTCATATCAATAAGGAATTCCTTCTTTTCCGGTAGCCCATTCAGACAGAACTCCAAAGTTAAGCATGCTCAGCTTGGAGTAGTGTCAGGATGGATGACCGACCGGGAAGTTGCTCCCGGGTGCGCATGAGTGAGGACAAAGTGTGCAGAAAAGACTAGTATTGATCTGTGGGGCCAGTCTAGATCCCTCCAGGAGTAATGACCACCGGTGGGTGTGTCCGGGGCGTTACAATAGACTTGCAAGATAGGATCAAGAACTCTCATATATTGATGAAAACATAATAAGTTCAGATCTGAAATCATGGCACTCGGGCCCTAGTGACAAGCATTAAGCATAGCAAAGTCATAGCAACATCAATCTGAGAACATAGTGGATACTAGGGATCAAACCCTAACAAAACTAACTCGATTACATGATAAATCTCATCCAACCCATCACTGTCCAGCAAGCCTACGATGGAATTACTCACGCACGACGGTGGGCATCATGAAATTGGTGATGGGGGATGGTTGATGATGACGATGGCGACGGATTCCCCTCTCCGGAGCCCCGAACGGACTCCAGATCAGCCCTCCCGAGAGGTTTTAGGGCTTGGCGGTGGCTCCCTATCATAAAACGCGATGAATCCTTCTCTCTGATTTTTCTCTCCCTGAAACCAAATATATAGAGTTGGAGTTGAGGTCGGAGGAGCTCCAGGGGGCCCACGAGGTAGGGGGCGTGCCCTAGGGGGGCAGGCGCGCCCCCCACCCTCGTGGACAAGTGGTGGGCCCCCTGGCCTTCATCTTTTGCGAGGATTTATTATTATTTCTGAAAAGTTGCTGTGTGAAGTTTCAGGTCATTCCGAGAACGTTTGTTTCTGCACATAAATAACACCATATCAATTCTGCTGAAAACAACGTCAGTCCGGGTTAGTTCCATTCAAATCATGCAAGTTAGAGTCCAAAACAAGGGAAAAAGTGTTTGGAAAAGTAGATACGATGGAGACGTATCAACTCCCCCAAGTTTAAACCTTTGCTTGTCCTCAAGCAATTTAGTTGATGAACTGAAAGTGATAAAGAAAAACTTTTACAAACTCTATTTGCTCTTGTTGTTGTAAATATGTAAAGCCAGCATTCAGGTTTTCAACAAAGATTATAACTAACCACATTCACAATAACGCTTAGGTCTCAAGTTTACTCATATCAATGGAACAATCAACTAGCGAGCAATAATAATAAAACTCAGATGACAACACTTTCTCAAAACAATCATAATATGATATAACAAGATGGTATCTCGCTAGCGCTTTCTGAAACCGCAAAACATAAATGCAGAGCACCTTTAAAGATCAAGGACTGACTAGACATTATAATTCATGGTAAAAGAGATCCGGTCAAGTCATACTCAATGTAAACTAACAGTAATGAATGCAGATGACAGCGGTGCTCTCCAACTGGTGCTTTTTAATAAGAGGATGATGACTCAGCATAAAAATAAATATATAGGCCCTTCACAGAGGGAAGCAGGGATTTGTAGAGGTGCCAGAGCTCGATTTTGAAATAGGGGTGAATAATATTTTGAGCGGTATACTTTCATTGTCAACATAACAACCAAGAGATGGCAATATCTTCCATGCTACACACATTATAGGCGGTTCCAAAACAGAATGGTAAAGTTTATACCCCCCCTGCCACCAACAAGCACCAATCCATGGCTTGATCAAAACAACGGGTGCCTCCAACTAACAAGAGTCCCAGGGGGAGTTTTGTTTGCAATTATTTTTATTTAGTTTGCATAAAGCATGGGACTGGGCATCCCGGTGACCAGCCATTTATCTCGTGAGTGAGGAGCGGAGTCCACTCCTCTTGAGAATAATCCGCCTAACATGGAAGATACGGACAACCCTAGTTGATACATGAGCTATCGAGCATACAAAACAGGATATTTATTTGAAGGTTTAGAGTTTGGCACATACAAATTTACTTGGAACGGCAGGTAGATACCGTATATAGGTAGGTATGGTGGACTCATATGGAATAACTTTGGGGTTTATGGAGTTGGATGCACAAGCAGTATTCCCGCTTAGTACAGGTGAAGGCTAGCAAAAGACTGGGAAGCGGCCAGCTAGAGAGCGACAACAGTCATGAACATGCATTAAAATTAATTGACACCGAATGCAAGCATGAGTAGGATATAATCCACCATGAACATAAATATCATGAAGGCTATGTTGATTTTGTTTCAACTACATGCGTGAACATGTGCCAAGTCAAGTCACTTAAATCATTCAGAGGAGGATACTACCCTATCATACCACATCACAACCATTTTAATAGCATGTTGGCACGCAAGGTAAACCATTATAACTCATAGTTAATCAAGCATGGCACAAGAACTATGATCTCTAGTTGTCATTGCAAACATGTTTATCCATAATAGGCTGAATCAGGAACGTTGAACTAATCATATTTACAAAAACAAAAGATGTCGAGTTCATACCAGCTTTTCTCATCTCAGACAGTCCATCATATATCATCATAATTGCCTTTAACTTGCACGACCGAATGATGTGAATAATAATAATAGTGCACGTGCATTGGACTAAGCTAGAATCTGCAAGCATTCAATAAACAGGAGAAGACAAGGCAATATGGGCTCTTTTGTCAGATCAACAATAATGCATATAAGAGCCACTTCAACAATTTAATTATGGTCTTCTCCTATCGACCCCCAAAGAAAAGAAAAGATATAAAACTATTTACACAGGAAAGCTCAAAAGAACAGAAAATCTTTTTGGGTTTTCTTTTTAGTTACTACTACAAGCATGGAAAGTAAACTAATTAAAAGCTACAACTAATTTTTTTTGTTTTTCTTAAGGTTTATCAAACACACAAGAAGAAAGCATAAAAAGGAAATAAACTAGCATGGATGATACAATGAAAAAGTATGAGCACCGACATCTAGCAATGAGTGTGTGAACATAAATGTAATGTCGGTGAGAAATACATACTCCCCCAAGCTTAGGCTTTTGGCCTAAGTTGGTCTATGGCCACGGCTGGCCTGGCGGGTATCCATAATAATAGTTGGGGTCGTACTGCGATGAAGAAGACTCTGATTGCCACTGGTTGGCAATCATCTCCGGATCCCAATGGTAATTAGACTGTCGTGGAGGATCAACTTGTGGTTCCGGCTCTGGCTCTGTGGCTGATGTAGGGTTCCGGTAGGCATGAATAGCCTCTAACAGAACAAGGTACTGGCCTAAAGATAAATCAAACAAGGAAGGAGCGGGCAGGGGAATAGTATCAGGATGATGTTTATCAAAGAGCAATTTGTATTTAAGCTCCCCTTCCCTATTCTTAACAATAAAATCGTGTGCCACCATACTCCTATAATCTAAATAAACACGAGGCAACACTTTTTCTTCCTTCTCATAATGCCTAATATGTATGTTAAAATGTGCAGCTAGGCGAGAAGCATAGATGCCTCCAAAGATGGGGCCCTTTGTACGGTTCAGACTTAACCGTTTAGCAATAATGCCACCCATACTAACAGAGTTATCACTGAATAAACCGTGGAGCAAAATAATAATATCAGGAACACTAAGGTTTCCACAGTTTCCGCGACCAATTAAACAACGACTAGCAAATAATGCAAAATAGCGTAAAATAGGAAAATGTATGCTAGTGATTTGTGCATCGGAAACCTTCCTTGTTTCCCCTACAGTGATGATATCAATAAACCCATCCACATCGCTGCGATGTGGTTCCTCTGTCGTGCCCTCGAAAGGGACCAAACAAACCCGACAAAAATCATAAAGTGACATCTCCTTATGCTCATCATATAAATAAAACTCCACCGCAGGTGGTGAGATCCTAGAATGGAAATGAAAGTTTTGCACAAAGATATTTGTGAGTAAGAGATACTGATCGCATTGGTCGTGGAGGAAAGCGGTGAGGCATGCATTTTCAGCCAATTCATAAAAATCTTCATAAATCTCGGCTGCTCTCAAGAAATCATCGGAAGGTCATTCACACGACTGAACCTCCGCGGTGCGAGGCAGATTATATTTGGGCTTCGGTGCCTTTTCCTTCGAGCTTCGGCTCGATGAGCCTCTCAAAAGTCTCTTCATTGTTTTCTGAAAAATTCTGAAATTTTTAGTAACTTCAAAATAAAAGTAAACCAAACTCAATAATATTGATAGCAACTACTCCTACAAGTGCCTAGGGCCTATATCATGCATCAAAACTACTTTTGACCATATAAATTTGACATGCAAGCTCAAGAACTGGGTCACCTAAGCAGCAAAAATTTGCAATGAATAAAGCACTAGAACAAAAACTAATTGGACCAATGGAGGAGTCACATACCAAGGAACAATCTCCCCAAGCAGTTTTGTGAGAGGTGCTCTGAGCAAGGAGATCGAAAATGGCAGCAAGATGAGCTAGAACTCGTGCTTGAGCTGGATATTCGTGTTTGTGGGAGGAAGAAGGAGCGTATGGGTGAAAGGATAAGTGGAGGAGGGCCACCGTGGGCGCACGAGGCAGGGGGCGCGCCCCTGAACCTCGTGGCCAGGTGCCAGCTCCTCCTGCTGTGTTCTCAGTGCCAAATATTCTCAAATATTCCAGAAAAAATCATATTTAAATTTTAGGGCATTTGGAGAACTTTTATTTTCAGGGTATTTTTATATTGCACGGATAAATCAGATAACATACATAAAAATATTATTTTA
Source organism: Triticum urartu (assembly GCF_003073215.2). Classification (NCBI taxonomy): domain Eukaryota; kingdom Viridiplantae; phylum Streptophyta; class Magnoliopsida; order Poales; family Poaceae; genus Triticum; species Triticum urartu. The sequence goes on along the minus strand of NC_053023.1, from coordinate 568,030,436 downwards.
TTTTATTTAATATAAATAACAGAAAGTAAAAGGAGGGTACAGAAAGTCGTGCCTTCTAGTTTCGTCCATCTCATGATCATCAAAAGGAATCCACTAACAAGGTTGATCAAGTCTTGTTAACGAACTCATTCCGAATAACATGGGACCGGAGAAATTTTGAATAAGACTATGTTACCTCAACTGGGATATGCACATCCCCAATAATAAGAATATCATATTTCTTCTTGATGGTAGGAAGAGGAAATTCAAAACCTCAAAATATAATCGATGGAATTTTTCCAATAGAGTTGATACTATGAACTTGAGGTTGTTTCCTCGGAAAGTGTACCATATGCTCATTACCATTAACATGAAAAGTGACATTGCCTTTAGTGCAATCAATAACAGCCCCTGCAGTATTCAAAAAAGGGTCTTTCAAGAATAATAGACATACTATCGTCCTCGGGAATATCAAGAATAACAAAGTCCGTTAAAATAGTAACGTTTGCAACTACAACAGGCACATCCTCACAAATACCGACAGGTATAGCAGTTGATTTATCAGCCATTTGCAAAGATATTTTAGTAGGTGTCAGCTTATTCAAATCAAGTCTACGATATAAAGAGAGAGGCATAACACTAACTCCGGCTCCAAGATCACATAAAGCAGTTTTAACATAGTTTCTTTTAATGGAGCATGGTATAGTTGGTACACCAGGATCTCCAAGTTTCTTTGGTATTCCACCCTTAAAAGTATAATTAGCAAGCATGGTGGAAATTTCAGCTTCCGGTATCTTTCTTTTATTTGTAACAATATCTTTCATGTACTTAGCATAAGGATTCATTTTAAGCATATCAGTCAATTGCATACACAAAAAGATAGGTCTAATCATTTCAGCAAAGCGCTCAAAATCCTCATCATCCTTTTTCTTGGATGGTTTGGGAGGAAAAGGCATGGGTTTCTGAACCCAAGGCTCTCTTTCCTTACCATGTTTCCTAGCAACAAAGTTTTTCTTATCATAACATTGATTCTTTGATTGTGGGTTATCAAGATCAACAGCAGGTTCAATTTCTATATCATTATCATTACTAGGTTGAGCATCATCATGGACATTATTATTAACATTATCACTAGTTTTAGGTTCATTACCAGATTGAGTTTTAGCATCAGAAATAGAAATATCATTTGGATTCTTAGGTGTTTCAGTAATAGGTTCACTAGAAGCATGCAAAGTCCTATAATTTTTCTTTTTCTGCTTTTTAGAAGAACTAGGTGCATCTATATTATTTCTTTGAGAATCTTGCTCAATTCTCTTAGGATGGCCTTCAGGATACAAAGGTTCCTGAGTCATTCTACCACCTCTAGTCATAACTCTAACAACATTATCATTATTCTTATTATTTAATTCATTGAGCAAATCATTTTGAGCTTTAAGTACTTGTTCTACTTGAGTGGTAACCATAGAAGCATGTTTACTAATAAGTTTGAGTTCACCTTTGACATTAGCCATATAATCACCCAAGTGTTCAAGCATATTTGAATTGTATTTCAATTGTCTACCAAAATAAGCATTAAAATCTTCTTGCTTAGCCATAAATTTATCAAACTCGTCTAAGCATGGGCTAGCAAACTTAGTAAATGGGATTTCAGCTTTATCATATCTATAGAGAGAATTCACCTTTACTACCTGTGTCGGGTTATCAAGACCATGAGTTTCTTCAATAGGTAAAGGATTAAGATCATATGTTTCTTCAACAGGCGGTAAATTAAGACCATGTATTTCTTCAGTAGGAGGTAAATTCTTAACATCTTCAGCTTTAATACCTTTTTCTTTCATAGATTTCTTTGCCTCTTGCATATCTTCAGGACTGAGAAATAGAATACCCCTCTTCTTCGGAGTTGGTTTAGGAATAGGCTCAGGAACTGGCTCAGGAGGTGTCCAATTATTTTCATTTGTCAGCAGATTATTCAATAGAATTTCAGCTTCATCCGGTGTTCTTTCCCTGAAAACAGAACCAGCACAACTATCCAGGTAATCTCTGGAGGCATCGGTTAGTCCATTATAAAAGATATCAAGTATTTCATTTTTCTTAAGAGGATGATCAGGCAAAGCATTAAGTAACCTGAGAAGCCTCCCCCAAGCTTGTGGGAGACTCTCTTCTTTAATTTGCACAAAATTATATATGTCCCTTAAAGCAGCTTGTTTCTTATGAGCAGAGAAATATTTAGCAGAGAAGTAATAACTCATATCCTGGGGACTACACAATCAACCAAGATCAAGAGAATTAAACCATAACTTAGCATCACCCTTTAATGAGAAGGAAAATATTTTAAGGATATAAAAGTAACAAGTTCTCTCATCAGTAGTAAACAGGTTGGCTATATCATTTAATTTAGTAAGATGTGCCACAACAGTTTCAGATTCATAGCCATGAAAAGGATCAGATTCAACCAAAGTAATTATATCAGGATCAACAGAGAATTCATAATCCTTATCAGTAACACAGATAGGTGAAGTAGCAAAAGTAGGGTCAGGTTTCATTCTAGCATTTAGAGATTGTTTATTCCATTTAGCTAATACCTCTTAAGTTCGTATCTATCTTTGCAAGCTAAAATAGCTAAAGAAGCTTCATTATCAAAAACATAACCCTTAGGAATAACAAGTGATTCTTCATCATCACTTTCATCAGTATTATCAGATTCAATATTTTCATTCTCTCTGGCCCTAGCAAGTTGTTCATCAAGAAATTCACCAAGTGGCACAGTAGTATCAAGCATAGAAGTAGTTTCATCATAAGTATCATGCATAGCAGAAGTGGCATCATCAATAACATGCGACATATCAGAACGAATAGCAGAAGCAGGTTTAGGTGTCGCAAGCTTACTCAAAACAGAAGGTGAATCAAGTGCAGAGCTAGATGGCAGTTCCTTACCTTCCCTCGTAGTTGAGGGATAAATCTTGGTTTTTGGATCTCTCAAGTTTTTCATAATGATAAGCAGATATATATCCCAAGTGACTCAAAGAATAGAGCTATGGTCCCGGGCAACGGCGCCAGAAAATAGTCTTGATAACCCGCAAATATTGGGGATCGCAACCGTTTTCGAGAGTAGAGTATTCAACCCAAATTTATTGATTCGACACAAGGGGAGCCAAAGAATATTCTCAAGTATTAGCAGCTGGGTTGTCAATTCAACCACACCTGGAAACTTAATATCTGTAGCAAAGTATTTAGTAGCAAAGTAATATGATAGTAGTGGTAACTGTTGGGGATCGTAGCAGAAATTTAAAATTTTCTACGCATCACCAAGATCAATCTATGGAGTAATCTAGAAACGAGGGGAAGGGGAGTGCATCTACATACCCTTGTAGATCGCTAAGCGGAAGCGTTGCAAGAACGCGGATGAAGGAGTCGTACTCGCAGCGATTCAGATCGTGGTTGATTCCGATCTAAGCGCCGAACAACGGCGCCTCCGCGTTCAACACACGTACAGCCCGGTGACGTCTCCCACGCCTTGATCCAGCAAGGGGAGAAGGAGAGGTTGGGGAAGACTCCGTCCAACAGCAGCATGACGGCGTGGTGGTGAAGGAGGAGCGCGGAACTCCAGCAGGGCTTCACCAAGCACTACGAGAGACGAGGAGGGAGAGAGGTAGAGCTGCGCCAAGAGGGAGATAATCTCGTGTGTCTTGCAGCCCCAATACCTCAAATATACATAGGGGAAGGGGAGGGGCTGCGCCCCCATCTAGGGTTCCCTCCCTAGGGGTGGCGGCAGCCCCAAAACCCATCTAGGGTGGCGGCCAAGGGGGGAGAGAGGGGGCGCACCTAGGGTGGGCCTTAAGGCCCATCTGGACCTAGAGTTTGCCCCCTCCCACTCTCCCTTGCGCCTTGGGCCTTGGTGGGGGGCGCACCAGCCCACCTGGGGCTGGTACCCTCCCACACTTGGCCCACGCAGCCTTCTAGGGCTGGTGGCCCCACCTGGTGGACCCCCGGGACCCTCCCGGTGGTCCCGGTACGTTACCGATAGCACCCGAAACTTTTCTGGTGACCAAAACAGGACTTCCCATATATAAATCTTTACCTCCGAACCATTCCGGAACTCCTCATGACGTCCGGGATCTCATCCGGGACTCCGAACAACATTCGGTAACCGCGCACATACTTTCCCTATAACTCTAGCGTCATCGAACCTTAAGTGTGTAGACCCTACGGGCTCGGGAGTCATGCAGACATGGCCGAGACAACTCTCCGGTCAATAACCAACAGCGGGATCTAGATACTCATGTTGGCTCCCACATGCTCCATGATGATCTCATCGGATGAACCACGATGTCAAGGATTCAATCAATCCCGTATACAATTCCCTTTGTCTATCGGTACGATACTGGCCCGAGATTCGATCGTCGGTATCCCGATACCTTGTTCAATATCGTTACTGGCAAGTCTCTTTACTCGTTCCATAACACATCATCCCGTGATCAACTCCTTGGTCACATTGTGCACATTATGATGATGTCCTACCGAGTGGGCCCAGAGATACCTCTCCGTTACACGGAGTGACAAATCCCAGTCTCGATTCGTGCCAACCCAACAGACACTTTCGGAGATACCCGTAGTGCACCTTTATAGCCACCCAGTTACGTTGTGACGTTTGGCACACCCAAAGCACTCCTACGGTATCCGGGAGTTGCACAATCTCATGGTCTAAGGAAATGATACTTGACATTAGAAAAGCTTTAGCATACGAACTACACGATCTTGTGCTAGGCTTAGGATTGGATCTTGTCCATCACATCATTCTCCTAATGATGTGATCCCGTTATCAACGACATCCAATGTCCATGGTCAGGAAACCGTAACCATCTATTGATCAACGAGCTTAGTCAACTAGAGGCTTACTAGGGACATGGTGTTGTCTATGTATCCACACATGTATCTGAGTTTCCTATCAATACAATTCTAGCATGGATAATAAACGATTATCATGAACAATGAAATATAATAATAACCAATTTATTATTGCCTCTAGGGCATATTTCCAACAGTCTCCCACTTGCACTAGAGTCAATAATCTAGTTCACATCGCCATGTGATTAACACTCACAGGTCACATCGCCATGTGACCAACATCCAAAGAGTTTACTAGACTCAATAATCTAGTTCACATCACTATGTGATTAACACTCAATGAGTTCTGGGTTTGACAATGTTATGCTTGTGAGAGAGGTTGTAGTCAACGGGTCTGCAATATTCAGATCCCTATGTATTTCGCAAAACTTTATTTCATATCGTAGATGCTGCTACCACGTTCCACTTGGAGCTATTCCAAATTATTGTTCCATTATGCGTATCCGGTATCTCTACTTAGAGCTATCCGGATAGGTGTTAAGCTTGCATCGACGTAACTCTTTACGTCGAACTCTTTATCACCTCCATAACCGAGAAACATTTCCTTATTCCTCTAAGGATAATTTTGACCGCTATCTGGTGATCCACTCCTAGATCACCTTTGTACCCTCTTGCCAGACATGTGGCAAGGCACACATCAGGTGCGGTACTCAGCATGGCATACCGTATAGAGCCTATGACAAAAGCTTAGGGGACGACCTTCGTCCTTACTCTTTCTTCTGCCGTGGTCAAGCTTTGAGTCTTACTCAACTTCACACCTTACAACTCAGGTAAAAATCCCTTCTTTGACTGATCTATTTTGAACTCCTTCAAAATCATGTCAAGGTGTGCGTTCTTTGAAAGTATCATCAGGCGTCTTGATTTATCTCTATAGATCTTGATGCCCAATATGTAAGCAGCTTTATCCAGGTCTTCCATTGAAAATCACTCTTCAAACAACCGTTTATGCTTTCCAGAAATTCTACATTATTTCGGATCAACAATATGTCATCCACATATACTTATCAGAAATGTTATAGTGCTCCCACTCACTTTCTTGTAAATACAAGTTTCTAGCAAACATTGTATAAACCTAAAAGCTTTGATCACTCCATCAAAGCATATATTCTGACTCCGAGATGCTTGCTCTAGTCCATAGAAGGATCGCTGGAGCCAGCATACCTTTTAGCATCCTTAGGATCGACAAAACTTTGATTGTATCACATACAACTCTTTCTTACGAAAACTGGTAAGAAAACTTGTTTTTGACATCCATCTATCAGATTTCATAATCGAAAAATACAGCTAATGCTAACATGATTCCGGCGGACTTAAGCATCGCTACGGGTGAGAAATTCTCATCGTAGTCAACTCCTTGAACTTGTGAAAAGACTCTTTCCCACAAGTTGAGCTTCATAGACGGTAACATTACCGCCCACGTCCGTCTTCTTCTTAAAGATACATTTATCTCAATGGCTCGCCGATCATCCGGCAAGTCCACCAAAGTCCATACTTTGTTCTGATACATGGATCCTATCTCGGATTTCATGGCTTCTAACCATTTGTCAGAATACGGGCCCACCATCGCTTCTCCATAGCTCGTAGGTTCATTGTTGTCTAACCTCATGATATCTAAGACAGGATTACCGTACCACTCAGGAGTAGTACATATCCTTGTCGACCTATGAGGTTCGATAGCAACCTGATCCAAAGCTTCATGATCACTATCATTAACTTCCTCTTCAACAGACGTAGGCGACACAGAAAGCATCTTTCTGTGTTGCATCACTCTCTGGTTGAAATAAAGGTTCGACAACCTCATCAAGTTCTATCTTCCTCCCACTCAATTCTTTCGAGAGAAACTCCTTCTCGAGAAAGGACCCATTCTTAGCGACAAACAATTTGCCCTCAGATCTAAGATAGAAGGTGTACCCAACTGTCACCTTTGGGTATCCTATGAAGATGTGTTTTTCCGCTTTGGATTCGAGCTTCTCCGGCTAAAGCCTTAAGCATCGCAGCCCCAAACATTAAGAAACGACAACTTTGGTTTCTTGCCAAAGCAATGTTCACACGACGTTGTCTCAACGGACTTAGATGGTGTCCTATCTAAAGTGAATGCAGCCGTCTCTAACGCATAACCTCAAAATGAAAACGGTAGATCGGTAAGAGACATCATAGATCGCACCATATCTCATAAGGTTCGATTACGACGTCCGGACACACCATTACCCTATGGTGTTCCAGGTGGCTTCAACTGTGAAACAATTCCACAATGTCTTAAGTGATTGCCAAACTCATAACTCAGAAATTCTCATCGATCAGATCGTAGGAATTTGATCTTCTTGTTATGATGGTTCTTAACTTCACTCTGAAATCGCTTGAACTTTTCAAACGTTTCAGACTTGTGCTTCATTAAGTAAATATACCTATATCTACTCAAATCGTCAGTGAAGATGAGAAAATAGCGATATCCACCGCACGCTTCAATTCTCATTGGATCACACGCATCAGCATGTATGATTTCCAACAAGTCACTTGCCCGTTTCATTGTACCTGGAAACGGGGTCTTAGTCATCCTGCCCATGAGGCATGGCTCGCATGTGTCAAGCGATTCAAAATCAAGTGACTCCAAACATCCATCGACATGGAGTTTCTTCATGCATCTTATGCCAATATGACCTAAGCGGTAGTGCCATAAGAAAGTGGTACTATCTACATCTTTTGGTGTGAACATGTGTATTACCATGACCGAGATTCACTGAACCATTCACATAGGGTGCATGACCATGAAAGGTATTATTCATGTAAACAGAATAACCATTATTCTCTAACTTAAATGAATAACCGTATTGCAATGAACATGATCTAATCATATTCATGCTCAACGTAGACACCTGATAACATTTATCTAGGTTCAATACTAATCCCGAAGGCAGATGGAGCGTGCGATGGTGATCTCATCAATTTTGGAAACACTTCCAACACACATCATCACCTCGCCCTTAGCCAGTCTCCGTTTAGTCCGTAGCTTTTGCTTCAAGTCACCAATAATAGCAACTGAACCGGTATCCAATACCCAGGTGCTACCAGGAGTACTAGTGAGGTACACATTAATAACACGTATATACTTTGTTGAAGTTGCCAGCCTTCTTATCTACCATGTATTTGGGGTAGTTCCGCTACCAGTGATCATTCCCCTTACAATAGAAGCACTTAGTCTCGGGTTTGGGTTCAACCTTGGGTTCCTTCACTTGATCGGTAACTGGTTTGGCATTCATGAAGTTTCCCTTCTAGCCCTTGCCCTTCTTGAAACTAGTGGTCTTGTTAAACCATCAACACTTGATGCTCCTTCTTGATTTCTACCTTTTGCGGTCTTAAGTGTCGCGAACAGCTCCGGGATCAACTCCATCCCTTGCATGTCATAGTTCATCACCAAGATCTAGTAGCTTAGTGATAGTGGCTAGAGAACTCTATCAATCACTATCTTATCTAGAAGTTCAACTCCCACTTGATTCAAGTGATTGTAGCACCCAGACATTCTGAGCACATGCTCACTAGCTGAGCTATTCTCCTCCATCTTGTAGGCAAAGAACTTGTCAGAGGTCTCATACCTCTCAATACGAGCATGAGCCTGAAATCCCAATTTCAGCTCTTGGAACATCTCATATGTTCTATGGCGTTCAAAACGTCATTGGAATCCCGATTCTAAGCCGTAAAGTATGGTGCACTTAACTATCAAGTAGTCATCAGGACGTATCTGTCAGATGTTCATAACATCCACAGACAACGCTGGAGGGGTTGGCACACCGAGCGGTGCATCAAAGACATAAGCCTTCTGTGTAGCAGTGGGGACACTCCTCAGGCAACGGACCTAGTCCGCGTCAATGCTTACAATATCTTTCAACTTAGTCTTTTCTCTAGGAACGTATTAAAACAGGGAGCTAAAGCGTGAGCTATTTATCCACAACATATTTGCAAAGACAATTTAGACTATGTTCATGATAATTAAGTTCATCTAATCAAATTATTTAATGAACTCCCACTCAGATAGACATCCCTCTAGTCATCTAAGTGAAACGTGATCCGAGTCAACTAGGCCGTGTCCGATCATCACGTGAGATGGACTAGTCAACATCGGTGAACATCTTCATGTTGATCGTATCTTCTAAACGACTCATGCTCGACCTTTCGGTCTTCCGTGTTCCGAGGCCATGTCTGTACATGCTAGGCTCGTCAAGTCAACCTAAGTGTATTGCGTGTGTAAATCTGGCTTACACCCGTTGTATTCGAACGTTAGAATCTATCACACCCGATCATCACGTGGTGCTTCGAAACAATGAACCTTCGCAACGGTGCATAGTTAGGGGGAACACTTTCTTGAAATTATTGCAAGGGATCATCTTATTTAAGCTATCGTCATTCTAAGCAAATAAGATGTAAAACATGATAAACATCACATGCAATCAAATAGTGACATGATATGGCCAATATCATTTTGCTCCTTATGATCTCCATCTTTGGGGCTCCATGATCATCGTTGTCACCGGCATGACACCATGATCTCCATCATCGTGTCTTCTTGAAGTTGTCTCGTCATCTATTACTTCTACTACTATGGATAACGCTTTAGCAATAAAGTAAAGTAATTACATGACGTTTATGTTGACACACAGGTCATAAATAAATTAAGACAACTCCTATGGCTCCTGCCGGTTGTCATACTCATTGACATGCAAGTCGTGATTCCTATTACAAGAACATGATCAATCTCATACATCACATATATCATTCATCACATCCTTTTGGCCATATCACATCACACGGCACATGCTGCAAAAACAAGTTAGACGTCCTCTAATTGTTGTTGCAAGTTTTTACGTGGCTGCTATAGGTTTCTAGCAAGGACGTTTCTTACCTACGCCAAAACCACAATGTGTTATGCCAATTTCTATTTACCCTTCATAAGGACCATTTTCATCGAATCCGATCCGACTAAAGTGGGAGAGACAGACACCCGCTAGCCACCTTATGCAACTAGTGCATGTTAGTCGGTGGAGCCAGTCTCACGTAAGCATACGTGTAAGGTCGGTCCGGGCCGCTTCATCCCACGATGCCGCCGAATCAAGATAAGACTAGTAACGGCAAGTAAATTGACAATATCGACGCCCACAACTGCTTTGTGTTCTACTCGTGCATAGAAACTACGCATAGACCTAGCTCATGATGCCACTGTTGGGGATCGTAGCAGAAATTAAAAAATTTCTACGCATCACCAAGATCAATCTATGGAGTAATCTAGCAATGAGGGGAAGGGGAGTGCATCTACATACCCTTGTAGATCGCTAAGCGGAAGCGTTGCAAGAACGCGGATGAAGGAGTCGTACTCGCAGCGATTTAGATCGTGGTTGATTCCGATCTAAGCACCGAGCAACGGTGCCTCCGCGTTCAACACACGTACAGCCCGGTGACGTCTCCCACGCCTTGACCCAGCAAGGGGAGAAGGAGAGGTTGTGGAAGACTCCATCCAGCAGCAGCACGACGGCGTGGTGGTGAAGGAGGAGCGCAGAACTCCAGTAGGGCTTCGCCAAGCACTACGAGAGACGAGGAGGGAGAGAGGTAGAGCTGCGCCAAGAGGGAGATAATCTTGTGTGTCTTGCAGCCCCAATACCTCAAATATATATAGGGGAAGGGGAAGGGCTGCGCCCCCATCTAGGGTTTCCTCCCTAGGGGTGGCGGCAGCCCCAAAATCCATCTAGGGTGGCGGCCAAGGAGGGAGAGAGGGGGGCGCACCTAGGGTGGGCCTTAAGGCCCACCTGGACCTAGGGTTTGCCCCCTCCCACTCTCCCTTGCGCCTTGGGCCTTGGTGGGGGGGGGGGCGCACCAGCCCACCTGGGGCTGGTCCCCTCCCACACTTGGCCCACGCAGCCTTCTAGGGCTGGTGGCCCCACCTGGTGGACCCCCGGGACCCTCCCTGTGGTCCCGGTATGTTACCGATAGCACCCGAAACTTTTCCGGTGACCAAAACGGGACTTCTCATATATAAATCTTTACCTCTGGACCATTCCAGAACTCCTCGTGATGTCCGGGATCTCATCCGGGACTCCGAACAACATTCGGTAACCGCGTACATACTTTCCCTATAACCCTAGCGTCCTCGAACCTTAAGTGTGTATACCCTACGGGCTCGGGAGTCATGCAGACATGGCCGAGACAACTCTCCGATCAATAACCAACAGCGGGATCTGGATACCCATGTTGGCTCCCACATGCTCCACGATGATCTCATCGGATGAACCACGATGTCAAGGATTCAATCAATCCCGTATACAATTCCCTTTGTCTATCGGTACGATACTTGCCCGAGATTCGATCGTCGGTATCCCGATACCTTGTTCAATCTCGTTACCGGCAAGTCTCTTTACTTGTTTCGTAACACATCATCCCATGATCAACTCCTTGGTCACATTGTGCACATTATGATGATGTCCTACCGAGTGGGCCCAGAGATACCTCTCCGTTACACGGAGTGACAAATCCCAGTCTCGATTCGTGCAAACCCAACAGACACTTTCGGAGATACCCATAGTGCACCTTTATAGCCACCCAGTTACGTTGTGACATTTGGCACACCCAAAGCACTCCTACGGTATCCGGGAGTTGCACAATCTCATGGTCTAAGGAAATGATACTTGACATTAGAAAAGCTTTAGCATACGAACTACACGATCTTGTGCTAGGCTTAGGATTGGATCTTGTCCATCACATCATTCTCCTAATGATGTGATCCCGTTATCAACGACATCCAATGTCCATGGTCAGGAAACCGTAACCATCTATTGATCAACGAGCTTAGTCAACTAGAGGCTTACTAGGGACATGGTGTTGTCTATGTATCCACACATGTATCTGAGTTTCCTATCAATACAATTCTAGAATGGATAATAAACGATTATCATGAACAATGAAATATAATAATAACCAATTTATTATTGCCTCTAGGGCATATTTCCAACAGTAACGGTAGCAAAAGGTAACAGTAGTAAAAGTAGTGTTTTTGGTATTTTGTAGTGATGATAGCAATAGCAATGGAAAAGTAAATAAGCGAAGAACAATATATGGAAAGCTCATAGGCAATGGATCGGTGATGGAGAATTATGCCGGATGCGGTTCATCATGTAACAGTCATAACCTAGGGTGACACAGAACTAGCTCCAGTTCATCAATGTAATGTAGGCATGTATTCCGAATATAGTCATACGTTCTTATGGAAAAGAACTTGCATGCCATCTTTTGTCCTACCCTCCCGTGACAGCGGGGTCCTAATGGAAACTAAGGAATATTAAGGCCTCCTTTTAATAGAGTACCGGAACAAAGCATTAGCACATAGTGAATACATGAACTCCTCAAACTATGGTCATCACCGGTAAGTATCCCGATTATTGTCACTTCGGGGTTAACGGATCATAACACAGAGTAGGTGACTATAGACTTGCAAGATAGGATCAAGAACTCTCATATATTGATGAAAACATAATAGGTTCAGATCTGAAATCATGGCACTCGGGCCCTAATGACAAGCATTAAGCATAGCAAAGTCATAGCAACATCAATCTCAAAACATAGTGGATACTAGGGATCAAACCCTAACAAAACTAACTCGATTACATGATAAATCTCATCCAACCCATCACTTTCCAGTAAGCCTATGATGGAATTACTCACGCACGGCGGTGAGCATCATGAAATTGGTGATGGAGGATGGTTGATGATGACGATGGCAACGGATTCCCCTCTCCGGAGCCCCGAACAGATTCCAGATCAGCCCTCCCGAGAGGTTTTAGGGCTTGGCGGCGGCTCCGCATCGTAAAACGCGATGAATCCTTCTCTATGATTTTTTTTCTCCCTGAAACCAAATATATATAGTTGGAATTGAGGTCGGAGGAGCTCCAGGGGGCCCACGAGGTAGGGGGCGCACCCTAGGGGGGCAGGCGCGCCCCCACCCTTGTGGACAGGTGGTGGCCCCCCCGGCCTTCATCTTTTGCGAGGACTTTTTATTATTTATGAAAAGTTGCTCCGTGAAGTTTCAGGTCATTCCGAGAACGTTTGTTTCTGCACATAAATAACACCATAGCAATTTTGCTGAAAACAACGTCAGTCCGGGTTAGTTCCATTCAAATCATGCAAGTTAGAGTCCAAAACAAGGGCAAAAGTGTTTGGAAAAGTAGATACGACAGAGACGTATCAGCAGGGAGCTTTGGCTGTTACAGGAAAACTCTGAAAGGAAATAATGGACCTCAAGTAGCAAGTCAATAAGCTCGAGGAGGAGAATCGTATCTTGAGGGGAATCATCGCCAAGAACATCACATCACCATCCCCGAAAAGAGAGACATAATCACATGGGTATGGGCACTCCCCTTGGCAACTGCCAAGCTTGGGGGAGTGCCCCGATATCATATCACCATCACCTTTATCTTTACCAGTTTTCTTAGTTCGATCCTTTTGGTAATATCTTGATCTAGTAGTTTATGGCATGATCTAGTTTTGAGTTTTGCTTTATGATCCTTCTATGTAATCGAGTCCGTGAGCTATATATAATAAAGATTAGTGTTGAGTCAAGGGCCTGATTATTTTGCCATGATCCTAAGTGAATAAAAGAAAAGAGAAAGAATAAAAAGAAATAAAAGAGATCATATGGATCACATGGAGAGTAATGAGCTCACATAGAAAATGTATGATGAATAAAAGTTGTTGAGAGTTGATAAACATAGTTTTGGTCATCCTCCAAATTCATCGCACCAAGTAGAGATACTACTTGTGCTTCCAAATACCCTTAAACCAGTTTTGTCATGAGAGTCCACCATACCTACCTATGGATCGAGTAAGATTCTCCAAGTAAGTTGTCATCGGTGCAAGCAATAAAAATTGCTCTCTAAATATATATGACTTATTAGTGTGGGAGAAAATAAGCTTTATACGATCGTGTAATATGGAAGAAATAAAAGCGACAGACTGCATAATAAAGGTTCATATCACAAGTGGCAATATAAAGTGACGTTCTTCCGCATTAAGATTTTGTGCGTCCAACCATAAAAGCGCATGACAACCTCTGCTTCTCTCTGCGAAGGGTCTATCGTTTATTTTTATCTCATACCTTGCATAAGAGTCATGGTAATCTTCACCCTTCCTTTTTACATTTTATTCTTTGGCAAGCACAGTATGTTGGAAAGATCCTGATTAAAACTCTATACCCATAAGTATTGCGTGAGTGTCAGTAATTATGAAAGACTATATGATAGTTGAGTATGTGGACTTGCTGAAAAACTCTTATATTGACTCTTTCCTATGTTATGATAAATTGCAATTGCTTCAATGACTGAGATTATAATTTGTTGGTTTTCAATGAAGTTTACGATTCATACTTGAAATTGTGATTGAATTATTACTCTAGTATAAGAGATCATATGACAAGAATTATATAAGTTTCTGTTCTAAGAATGATCATAATGTCCTCATGTCCGTATTTTATTTTTATCGACACCTCTATCTCTAAACATGTGGACATATTTTTCGATTTCGCCTTTCGCTTGAGGACAAGCGAGGTCTAACCTCGAGACTCCTCGCCTCCGCTTGTCTTTTTAGCACCAAAAAAGAAACGAGTACACTGCGCGCGCTGGCGTCCGCCTGGCCTTGGTCGTCATGACTTGCGTCATAGGGACCTCGCGAGGTGCCCTTCGCCTTGATCTCTTCGCCCCTCACGAGCTAGCCTGGTGAGGCCGTCCCCGAGGAGATCTTGCGTCGTCCGCCTCGCGAAGGTCTTGAGTGTTTGCTGATGAAGATAAGCCGTACAGAGTCGCTGGTGGAGCTACGTCGTGGGCCGCAGACAGGCAAGTCTGGGGACCCCGTTCCCAGAACGCTGACATACTCCTTTCGTTTCTTTTTAGTCTGCATATAAGATTTGGTCAAAGTCAAACTTTGTTAACTTTGACTAAGTTTATAAAAAAATATATCAAGATTCACAATATGAAATCAATATCATAGATGCATCATGAAATTAATTTTCATACCATATAGCTTTAGTATTGTAGATGTTGATATTTTTTTCTATGAAGTTAGTCAAACTTTAGAAAGTTTGACTTTGACTAGATCTTATATGCAAACTAAAAAACGGAAGGAATATCTACTCTCACAAACTTTTCACTGCAATCGAAGAGACTTTATTTCAAAATCCAACACGCCATCGTTGTCGCCACCTCACCGATGCCACTAGAAAATACTCCTTCCGTTCCTAAATATTTGTCTTTCTAGACGTTTTAAATGACTATCACATACGGATATATATAGACATATTTTAGAGTATAGATTCACTCATTTTATTCGATATGTAGTTACTTGTTGAAATGTCTAAAAAGACAAATATTTAGAAACGGAGGAAGTAGAACGTAAAAAAGAAACCTATTAAGACTGAAATTAAGGAAGGATTCCTTTAGCCAGCGAATGTTTGCTGGGGACGGCATTTGCACAAGTTTTTTATGGCAATTTCTTCGAAAACATATGACATATCCTGGCAAACAATGGATTTACTATGAAAATTGGCGTATTCGCTTGAAGGAATTGCTATACTCCCAACACATAAATCGCCGCAAAGAACGTTCGTTTTGATATGCCCCCCAGCGAAGGTTCGCTGAATAACATTGTCGTTAACGAAAAGGATGGATCCCACTCATCTGTCTGCTGACGCAGAGAGAGGGGGAGAGAAGGAGGCGGCGGTGTGGAGGAGACACTGGGTGGCGGCTAGAGCTGGGGAAGGAAACGCTCATCCGAACCGAAGTTGGTCACAAGGTCTCGCCGCCTCTGCGCTGACTGGATCGAGATAACAGTCTGGACCCCGGTCACGACGCACGCAGCCCCTTCCACTCCATTCCACGTCAAAACCTCCTCCCGGACTCGAGTCAGAGAAACCCCAGCACACAGATCCCCTCCCTCACCCGGAACATCCAATCCGATCATCCCCGTCTCCCCACGGGACCAAATCGCCGCCGCCGCACCCCCTCTGGTCCGGCGCTGCCTCCGACGCGGCCGCGCGCGCTCCGCTCCGATGGGGCATAGCGCGAGGAAGAAGAAGAAGAAGGGCGGCGCCGGGCGCAAGGCGGCCAAGGACCACGCCGCGCAGCTCGAGGGCGACCAGACCGCGCTCACGGACGAGCTCACGGCGCTGTAAGGCCCCATTGCACCAGCCCCAACCCCACCGATTTCGTGCTGCGCCCCTGTTCGGTTTTTCAAGTTCTCAGCAATCTGCGAACCCAGTGTTGTTCAGCTGTCTCTGCTTGAATACTAGTTCGATAGCATTTGTTACACATATCGAGTTAACCCCCGGTTGTATCCCCTAAGAGATGCTGGAGGTAGCATCACCTTTTGGTTTTGGAACTGGATTGCTGTACTGACAGTCACAGATGGTTTTTACTCTCTGATGATGTTACACTGTCTAATATGTCAGTGTTTTGGAGACTACAAAGCTTGGGTTCCTGTAGAATATTTGCTCGTTGTATATGTTTATCTTCCAAGTAGATTGTAAAGTATGGTTTTATTGCTCTGTTCCTGATAACTCCATGGTGGGTGGTCCTGAGTCTGTAGCTGCCTAATATTTTGTCTATTGCCAGCTATGTTTGTTATGGCGTACTTTTGGTACTTGTTCTAGCCTTTTTGTTCTCTGGTTGCTTTGTGATCGTTAAGTTTGAATTATGGAATGTGGAGTACGTATTATCCAACTGTTCGATACAGAATTTCAGGGTGGACTGAATACTGACAAGTTATAATTGACTCACTCTGCAAACTGTCAACCAGGGCACTAAAATAATTTAGTCTCCCTGATTCTTATGTGTTTTGGTTATCTGATCTTAATGCCACCTTTTGGTATATCAATCAGGGCTGCAATTTTTCTCGAGGACTTCAAAATAACTTCACAATCACCTCACACCCGATTTAGCATATGTATCAGGTATTGTCTTATGTGAACCCAAACATACTTCTAAATGTATCACTAATTCACTATGTATTTGACCATCTAAAGTTTCTACATCAATGAATAACATACAGGCCTTACTCTGATGGCATGGGCTTTGGAGATTTAAATGTTTCGGCTATTCTTGACGTAATGTAAGTCTTTTTGTTTAAGAGATGTTTCGTGTGTTTTGCACTTGATGACATCCATCTTTTGATTACAATACAGTTGCTTTGCTGGTTACCCCCACAAGTGCCCAAAGTTGCGAATCATACCTGAGAAAAACTTGTGTAAAGAAGATGCTGATCGGCTACTTTCCCTTCTTTCTGACCAGGTATTTTGACTCCATCTGACTTTATTACCTATCACTTTTGGTTGAATCCTTTGACAGAGGACTGTTGAGTGCCCACGCATTGCAACAGATCAAAATATATCATGACCAATTTAAAAGTCGGAATTAGTTTTACAGCGAGGACCAGCTCAGGAGATAAGGTCTCATTAAAAGAAAGATGGATAGGGTATGCTTATAGTTTGCTTAGGATTTTTGGTGGAGGTGATTTATGTGGTGTGCTCATTCCTTGTGTGGTTTCTTAGCTGAAGGTGGACAAACAGACCACTCATCACCAATTGTCCCTTTAACTTCTGGGGGCGACAACTTAACTTGATGCGGTACAATTGACACATGACTCAACGGCAACTAAATAACACAGCTAATCGAGCACACACTTACTAGCGGTATGAGCTGTGACAGTAAAAAAATAGAGACCGTAACAGCGCCATGACCCTTAACAGTAATTAAGTATAAGAAGCCTCATTCAAGTTTTGTGGCTTTATGGGCTTAAGCTTGTATGGTTATTCGGTTTGCCTCTAAATATCATTTTCATTGAACCATTGATAGTCCTGGAACTTCGGTACTGCAAAATAATAAGAGAGCGCAGGCTTTGCATGAGCATCCTGTTGTTAGATGCTTGTGTTCAAACGGTAAAGCAGTTTATGTGCGTTCCTGGCAAGTACTAGAGTAGCATCCGAAAGCTGAGTACCTTAGTAAGTTAGTAGTATCCCAGTCAAGAAAACCACTTTAATCTAGTTGCAAAGATAAAATTTCTGTCTCACTATTTTCTTATTAAGCCCAAGTTTTTCTAATCAGACAACGATGCGAAATGTGATAATTGCTTTTCCTTGGTACGTGCATATACTAAGCATCTTCGACTCGTCTGTTGGTGTTTGTTTTCAGGCAAACATTTATTCCCGAGAAGGGCGTGTTATGATTTTTGATTTGGTAGAGGCTGCTCAAGAATTCCTGTCAGCAATTGCTCCAGCTACTGATTCAACGACTACTGTAAGTCGGTTTCATGGCATTCATTATAATACATAACATTGAGTTTGACATCCTTTTCATTGTTCTTGTATGCGGTGCATTGTCTATTTTTCATTATGACATTAATTTGCTTTCATATAAGATGATCAAGATTGCCCCTTAAAAAAAGATAATCAAGATTCACCCGTTTCCTGACCATTTGTGTTGACCTAAATTTCCATTGATATCTTCTCTTCTCATGCTCCTTGCGTGCTTGAGAAAGTAGACCAGTTGGCTTTTCTTGTTTAGTTCGGTCAGGTTTGCTGAAGTTGCATTTAGCTTGGGATTATAGGTTATCTATCACCTTCACTGGTTGATGCTATACTACAAATTTTTGATATGCTACCCTTCTGCTTTTGACTCATTTGGTCAGCTAATTTCATCATGGTTACTTCACATGTTACTTGGTAATCAGTGCGCCATGTTTTATGATTTATATTGTGAGAACTTGTGGAAATGCTCTATTTCACATTTTGTGTAATCTTGAACTCATGCAAATAGTCTTTTTTTAGAACATGCAAACCACTGCATGTGTGTATAGTAGATAGAAAGAAATGAGGTCTTAGAGACTGTTCAAGCCATAGCAGAAAAAGGACCACCAGACATACTCATGCAATAATAACTCTGTTAAGGTACTTGATTAGTACAGTTTAAATATATAATCTATTGCCTCTGCTACACATTGCTATCTGGAATAACTGATCCTAGGATTTCATGTATGGGATTACTTGTTTTTCCACTTCATCAGTGGATAACTTTATTTTGTTTATTTATCGAGCTTTAGGATAAGAAACATATCTTAGGAGGCTTATTATCCTATATTGCAGGCTCCTCACTTAGGTTCAAATACAATACAGGAAGCAACTGACGCAGATGTGAAAGCTAGCCTTGATGGCGGTCCTTACCCTGGAATCTTTTACATCTATAACTCATTCGATTTGTATAATCAGCTATATGATGATAATAGTTGGCAAAGGCAAGGTTTCGATCCTACAACTGATAATGCCAAGAAAAATATTGGATCTCAAGTCAATTCAAATGTTAGAAGCAAGAGGAAAACAGTCAATGAGAAATCCCGTTTTTCAGCTGATAAGGTCAACGCTGCAAAAAGTTCATCTCAGGATAATGGTGAACAGCAGCATGCCATGAAGCATGGTGTTGTACGAGAGGTAGTTCCAAGTTTACCTGTTGTTGCAGAGGAAACTGATAATGACAGCAAAACTTTGTCCACAAGCAACGGAGGAGGTATGGCAGATACTCCAGAGAGGAGTTTCAGCAGTGTACATGAATCCGAGGTGATAAAACAGAACTTCTATAGGTTCTCGGTGCTTCACAGTTTTCCTTTTAATACATTATGACATATGGTTCACATATTCACAAAGAAAAGGAGTTGTTTATTTGAAGGACAGTCTGATTCGTGGAATGCTGTTCTGGAGAAAGAAAACTGTATAATAATGCGAGATTTTTAGGGAACTCTTTATGATCTAAGCTGTACATGAACATTCAAATTTTCTTTCATCCTACTTCTTTTCATGGCTTTGAATTATGTGTTATAATGTTTTGTTCTACTTATTTATGCTTTTCTGTTTGGTAAATTGATAGCACTAGCTTACATTTTCCATCAGGTGTCAATTTTTATTCCTAAAAAACAAATGTTTATTTGATGGTTTGCCTTTTTGGGGTGAAAACTAGATGGTTTGCTAGAAACTTCTGCAGTGCTGCTCCTACTTTATTACCTGTACTACCTTTCTGCTTACTTTTGAATGATCACATCTACACTGATATACTGAAATGAGTCATCCAGCATGCTGAATCTGACGACATATTTGTTAATCCTCGTAGGACTCTGACCTTGCAGATGAAGGTTGGAATGATGAAGATTCTGCCCCAGACTCTGGCTCTTCAAATGCACCATCTCATGTTTCAGACATGTATGATGATGCTTCGCAAAATAAGAGAAGGGATTTAATTCTGGTATTAGTTTCGCATACATATTTGTTCCAGTGTGATTTTCTCACCCCGTTTTGAGCAGGATTTTCTCCTTGAGTAATGACCATGTTTGGTACCCTCATTAGGTACACTTGCTTCGGTTAGCCTGTGCATCAAAGGATTCTCTTTCAGCTGCTTTGCCAGTAATATCATCGGAGTTATGCAACATAGGGGTGTGTCAATCTAGTATAATAATTTATGTTTCCTTGTCGATTCCTCTTGATCACATTTCCCAGTTAGATGATTTACATGTTATTTTTCTGTTAACCAGGTTCTTTCTGAATGGGCTAAGCAATTAATTTCTGAATCTCCTGCTGTTTTTGGGGAAACTTTTGATCATGTTTTTGGGCAACAAATGGTATGCCACGCCTGATACTGTTCTGCTAACTCATGATTTACTTCTACCAATACTGCTGTGGTGTTGAGCGTTTCTAATTGCTATTTGGCTTTCTGATGACATCAAACAGATATCTTCAGAGTGCTCTCTATTTTGGAGGGCTGACAATTCATCGTCTAGGCCAAACTCCCGTTATTTGAATGATTTCGAAGAGCTCCGTTCACTTGGTGAGTGCCTTGCTTCCGCTTGATACTGTTCTGCGTACTATGAATGGACCAATCATTTACCACACTCTTGGATAATTTGGATGTTGGATACGCACCAATTACTGTGTTCTGTACTATGCAATAAGGTTCTACTACATAATACTTTTTAAAAAGTTTTAAACATGATTTAGACCAAAAGGTAAGGAATTCATTGGAAGTTCTGACACTTACCGAGCTTGCTTATTATAGGCCTTAGGTCTTGGTTTCAGGTGCTTAATCTGCTCAACGTTTCACACTAAATGACTAACATGAGTGGTGCTGGCTTGTTCTGTATTCACTTTTTCATTTGGTATGGTAAGTAAGACAGTTATGCTAAGATAGTTGATAGTTGTATAAGTTATGGATTGATGCTGTCTTATGTCCCCAAATGTTACTCACTATAGAGTGGATTAGTATGTATTAAATGTATGCACCTTATCATTCATTTTGTTGGGACGCGCTAACAAAATGAATATATTTTCATGGATTGGCATAACTCCTAAGAAATCATTTGTGACAGGTCAGGGGGGCTTTGGCCGTGTGGCATTGTGTAAAAACAAGCTCGATGGACGCCAATATGCTGTAAAGAAGATACGCCTCAAGGATAGAAGTCCTCAAGTGAATGAAAAGATTCTGAGGTTTGAATGCCCCTGATCTTGTTCTTTTAGTTGAGATGTGCTGTCTCTCTATCCTTTTCATGTACACATTTGCAAATTTACTTGCTAAATGGTGCATCTTTATTGCACCCAAGCACACCTGCTCCTGGAAAGAATAGTGACCATTTGCACTAAAAGGCATCAAATGTTGGTTTGTATTCTTGCACAAAAAATAGACAAGGGATGAAGGGAGGGGTTAATTGTTATCAATTATATGTGTATCCAATTTGACTATTTTTGTGCAGGGCAAACGTACATTTGTCATTTTTTCTATGCAAAAGTTTGCAAGTGCACATAATATTCCCACATGTACATATATGATTTTTTGTGGGTTATTTCGAAATGCATTTCTTTTCTTGCCTGAGAGCAATTATCGGTTGTTAACCAATGTTGATGAGTTAGGCAAAAAAACTTGACAATTTCACTGTTTCCTTGAGATAAACTATTGGAAGGATGACACCGAGTAGAAACATGCTCTAAAACTTGTTTGGTAATAGTATATACTATATAGCCCTACACTCCCAAGTCCATATAGCTCTATATGTTTTCATTTCACTTATGTTGATAATTGGTCACTAGCAAAGTAACCGTTATGTTTAAGGTACTAATCTAACTCCAGCATTGTCATTCCCTATCTATGAGTTGCTATAACTGTGTGAATTTAATAAATACCCTACTTCACTTGTTACTCCCTTTGATCCCAAATGTAAGTTGTTTTTGGACATGATCATGGCCTCTAAGGTGACACTTTGACCATCAGTTTCTATGAAATTTGTTGCTTCATATAGTAAAATAACTGTGCATTGTGAGAATATGTTTGAGGATGGATTTGGTAATTTCATCTTGGCAACATTTCTATTTATTTTTATATTCACGGTCGAAGTAATAAATGTTGGCACAGATTAGAATGACCTGTGTTTCGATTTTCAAGAGGATTTATACTTGATCCTCTTAGGCCTCCTTTGGTTTGTAGGATTTTTGTAGGAATTCTATAGGATAGGATTTGCAAAGGAAAAATTCCTTTGAAGCCCTTTGGTTTGTAGGAATGGATTCCTATTCCTATGTAGGATAGGAATCAATCCTTCACGTTTTGGAGGGAAAAGAACATTAGTGTTGAACCGGTATGGGCCCTAGCCCATCAAGATCTGTCTCTTGGGCCCAAGCCCATGAGGTGCTGACCTAGAAGAGGAGCCCCTCTTCCCTTGTCCCGTGTGAGCCGCCACATCTGAGACACACACTCACGCAGGAAACAAGACAGGAAGCGAGGCTGCTGTCTGAAGGTACCCATCTCCCGATTCAACATGGCATCGAGCCAGGCGACGACGGTGGCGGCGTAGTCCCTCGCTGGAGAGGCGGCGGTGGGGCCCAGCGGGGTCAGGCGAGAAAGGAGGCTGCGTGCGTGCGCGAGGCAGCGGGTCTGCTGTGGTGCGTGCGGCGGCGGCGCGGCTGGGCTCGAGGAGCTGCGACGCGGCCGGGAAGGTGCTGCTTCCTCTTGTCCTGCTTCGCGTCCCTGGGGTGGCTAGCTGCGAAGGGGGCGGCCGAGGAGGGCTGCTGCGGGCTGTGCAGGCGGCTGCGGCAAGAAGAGGAGGAGGAAGAAGGCGGCGGCGGATTTGGGCTGTGTGCGAGTCAGGCTGCGGCGGGGAGCTGCTGCTGTTGGTGCTGCGGCAGAGGAAGAGGTGCAGCCTGCTGGACTGCTCGTTCTGGAACAGGAAGAGCCTGGGCTGGGCCGCTTGTGTGCTTTACAGAGATTTTTTTTCTCTGTGGACTTGTTGTTGTGGTGGTGGTGGTGGTGCTGCTTGGGAAAGAAGACTCTCTGAGGCTGAGTTTTGCTGTTGCTGCTTATCCCGTCAAACGATGGCTGAACCAACTGGTCTTGCCGAGGCTTTGGAGAAGCTCGCTAAGATCCTCGTGGAATCCAACTCTGGGGCCATCGTTCCTCGACAGGAAGTGGCTCAAAAGCTTGAAATGTCGCCCCTGGACATGAAGCTAGAGGGGGCAACAAATTATTTGAGCTGGTCCAGGAGGGCTTTGTGGGCTGTGGAGCAGAAGGAGCTTGATGGATATTTGTTGGGCACCGTTGTAGAACCAGGGGACAAGAGTAGTGCAGAAGGCAAGAGGTGGAAGGTCATCCACTCTGTACTTATGGTGTGGTTGTTGAACTCTGTGGTGCCCTCCATTGGACGCTCTGTGGAGGGGCTATCCTCATCTGCTGAGATATGGAAGATTCTGTCCACTCAATACTCTGGCAAGGGCAATGTCATGCTCATTGCTCAGATTGAGGACAAGATTAGGTTGCTGCGCCAAGATGATGGCATGTCAGTGATGACATACGTGGCAGAACTGCAGGCTCTGTGGGCTGACCAGGATAACTGTGATCCCCTGGAACTCTATGACGCGGCTTCAATCGAGTCAGGGCATAAGTGGATGGCACGCAGGCGTGTGCTGAAATTTTTGGCTGGCCTCAAAGGTTGCTTTGATGGCAGGAAGGCTTCCCTGTTGCACCAACCTAGTCCGCCTACCATTCCCGAGGCTATTGCAGCGATGACTCAAGAGGAGGTGCGCCTATCCATTGAGCATGCAGACGTGAGAGGTTGTGCCAGCTTCGACATTTGCAGTCACTGAGCGCATGGAGTGGGGAGATCCCACCAAATGTCATATCTGTGGGGAGGTAGGTCACTGGAAGAGAGAATGTCCAACTCGTGGCAGAGGCAGGGGATATAACAGAGGGGGAACAAGCAGAGGTAGAAGTGCTAGAGGCAGAGGTGGATACTCAAAGACCTCATGGGGCCAGGCTTCTAGAGGCAGAGGTGGCTACTCAGGACACTCAGGGGGTCAGAGGGCTCACATGGCCGTTGCAGGAGACACTGGGACGTCCAAAGGCAAAGATGTAGATGATGTTGTCTATGGAGACTTTGCTCACTGGGCCTCCACTGATGAAGGTAATCCGGAAAGAGCATCTCTTGCTACTAATGAGAGTGCTCCAGAGTGGGTTCTTGACTCTGGAGCATCTAAGCATGTTGCTAGTAACTCCTGTGTGTTCGAGTCTTACACTAAGCATCCTCCCTCTCACACGGGCACTATACAAACGGCTGATGGCACAAAACAACCAGTCATAGGGGTTGGTACAGTGAAGTGTACTCCGACCATTTCCCTATCATCAGTTTTACATGTGCCAGCCTTTCCTGTCAATTTGGCCTCTTTCAGTGCACTCATTGATCAAATGGACTGTCGTGTGATCCTTGACAAGTTCGGTTGCTTGATTTAGGTGCGACAGACGAGCCAGACGGTTGGGACTGGCACCAGGCGTAGGGGGCTCTGGTACATGGACCAGGAGGTGCAGCCGGACTTGGTGTGTGCTGCGACCATGGAGGATAAGGAGAAGCAGGCGATGATCCATCACTGTAGGATGGGGCATGTATCTTCTCATAAGATGGGTAGAATATTTCCGGATGTTATGTGTGGAATAGGCAAAGGCAAGCTGACATGTGATGCTTGTGAATATGCAAAACACACACGGGCCTCATATGTGAGTAAGGGGCTCAGGAGCATATCTCTTTTTATGCTTATTCATTCGGATGTATGGACTAGCCCAGTGGTGTCAATGAATGGGAAGAAGTATTTTGCTACCTTTATTGACTGCTATTCTCGCATGACTTGGATTTACTTGATGCGTCACAAGGATGAGGTGTTTAGCTGTTTTCAGAACTTCCATGCTCTTGTAAAGAACCAGTTTCAGGTACAGGTCAAGGTGCTCAGGACGGACAATGGAACGGAGTATGTGAACAACATTTTTGGGGCTTTCATGGCTGACCATGGGATTCTTCATCAAACTTCATGTCCGGACACCCCCCCTCAGAATGGAGTGGCCGAACGAAAGAATCGTCATGTTCTTGAGGTTGCTCGGTCATTGATGTTTACCATGAATGTGCCTAAGTTCTTGTGGGATGATGCAGTTATGACAGCCACATACTTGATCAACCGGACACCTTCCAGGATACTTGGCATGAAATCTCCGTCTGAGTTGCTCGTTAGAGATAATAAGTTTGTTGTTCCGCCAAAGTTGTTTGGCAGTACCTACTTTGTTCGTGATCACCGACCATCTGTTGGCAAGCTTGATCCTCGGGCAGTGAAGTGTGTCTTTCTGGGATACTTGTCTAGTCAGCAGGGGTATAAATGTTGGTGTCCCTCTGAAAAACGCAGGTTTGTAAGTATGGACGTTACGTTCAGGGAGTC
This sequence comes from Triticum urartu, assembly GCF_003073215.2. Taxonomy (NCBI): domain Eukaryota; kingdom Viridiplantae; phylum Streptophyta; class Magnoliopsida; order Poales; family Poaceae; genus Triticum; species Triticum urartu. Next base: position 568,004,758 of record NC_053023.1, on the reverse strand, counting down.
TGAGCCATTCTATGGTGAGCCGACTGATCTCAGTCTGCTGTTTGCAGAGCTTGACCACCTACACCCTGTGCATGATGGTCAAGAGGGGGAGAAGGATGTGTCTCATACTCACGGAGATTCTGTGGACATTAACGCTGATAATGATGTGCAGGCTCAGGTTCAAATAGTGGGTACAATTCCGGTTAGTACCATCACTGATGATGATGTGCAGGCTCATGTCGAGCCAACTGTCGATACACTTAAGATTGGTGCTCTCTAGGTTCCTGTTCGGGATCGATGGCAGACGAATACCCTGGTGTACTCGCGACGGCAACCACAAGTGCAGGGGGAGCAGCAAGGCAGGGAGGCAAGAGTGCAGGGGGAGCAGCAAGGCAGGGAGGCAAGAGTGCAGGGGGAGCAGCAAGGCAGGGAGGCAAGAGTGCAGGGGGAGCAGCAAGGCAGTGAGGCAAGAGTGCAGGGGGAGCAGCAAGGTAGTGAGGCAAGAGTGCAGGGGGAGCAGCAAGGCAGTGAGGCAAGCTCATCTAACACAGTGGAGCTGCCCATTGCATTGCGAAAACCTACACGTGAAGCGGCAAGGAAGGGTGAGGTAGCAAGGAAGGCTCTGCCAAAGGATGATGCTTGTGATGACCTTGATATTGGCAATTTTGTGTCTTACAAGGCTTTGTCACCTTCATATAAGGCGTTTGTTGCCTCTCTGCAAACTGTGTCTATCCCTAAGGATTGGAAGGCTGCAAAGCAAGATCCGAAGTGGCGTGAATCGATGATAGAGGAGTTAGAAGCATTGAAAAAAACAAGACATGGGTGCTAACCACATTGCCGGCAGGAAAGAAAGCAGTGAGTTGTAAGTGGATTTTTACTGTGAAGCAGAATCCTGAGGGCAAGGTGGAACGGTATAAGGCTAGATTGGTCGCCAGAGGATATAGTCAAACTTATGGAATTGACTATGATGAGACATTTGCTCCAGTTGCAAAGATGAACACAGTACGGGTATTGGTCTCGTGTGCTGCAAACTTTGGGTGGAAATTGCACCAGTTAGATGTCAAGAATGCCTTCTTACATGGTGACTTGAAAGAAGAGGTATACATGGAAGATACCGCCAGGTTTTGGCACAGAACAGACTACGGGGAAGGTATGCAGGCTGAAGAAATCCTTGTATGGCCTGAAGCAATCGCCGAGGGCATGTTTTGATAGGTTCAGACGAGCTGTTTGGAATATGGGGTATGGCCAATGTAATGGTGATCACACGGTGTTTTATAGACACACTGATAAGAAGATCACCATTGTTGCAGTGTATGTTGATGATATCATCATCACCGGAGATGATGAGGAGGAAATAAAGAGAGTGAAGGGGTGTCTGAGCAAGGAGTTTGAGGTAAAAGACTTGGGAAATCTGAAGTACTTCCTTGGCATAGAAGTGGCTCGGACAGAGAAGGGAATATCTTTGTGCCAACGAAAATACACCTTGGATCTTTTGAGTGACATGGGCATGATGGGATGTCATGTAGCCCCTACTCTGATTGAACAAAATCATCAAGTAACAGCACAATCAGGTGAGCTAGTGAATAAGGAAGATTATCAGAAGCTGGTTGGGAGGTTATTATACTTGTGTCATACCAGGCCTGACATTACGTATGCCGTGGGGGTGGTGAGCAGATACATGCATGAACCAAGGAGTGGGCATCTTAATATTGTTCACAGAATCCTGAGATACTTGAAGGGGACGCCGGGTAAAGGGTTGTGGTTTGCGAAGAGTGGACATCTTGAGGTGGATGGCTATAGTGACTCTGATTGGGCTAGCTGTCAAGATGATAGACGATCAACTTCAGGCTACTGTGTGTTTGTGGGAGGAAATTTGGTGTCATGGAGAAGCAAGAAACAAACTGTTGTGTCTAGATCAACAACAGAAGCTGAATATGGAGCATTATCTCAAGGGTTGTGTGATATGCTCTGGGTGAAGCACCTACTATGCGAGTTGAAACTTTTGAGGAAGGGACCCTTAAGGGTGTGGTGTGACAATCAGTCAGCTATAGCCATTGCTAATAACCCAGATCAACATGATAGGACGAAGCATGTGGAAATTGATCGCTTCTTCATTAAAGAGAAACTTGATGCTAGGATCATCAGCCTTACTCATGTCAGCTCTGGGCAGCAGTTTGCAGATTGCTTGACAAAGGGGCTGGGAACAAAGGACTGTAACTTGGCGTATGACAAGATGGGGATGATAGATATCTACCACCCATCTTGAGGGGGAGTGTTGAACCGGTATGGGCCCTAGCCCATCAAGATCTGTCTCTTGGGCCCAAGCCCATGAGAGGTGCTGACCTAGAAGAGGAGCCCCTCTTCCCTTGTCCTGTGTGAGCCGCCACATCTGAGACACACACTCACGCAGGAAACAAGACAGGAAGCGAGGCTGCTGTCTGAAGGTACCCATCTCCCGATTCATAATTAGCCTAGACTCAATGGAAAAAATCCTATCCTATGCACCAAATGGCATCTCTTTCTCTATAGGAATTGACATGCATGTCATCTCACTTCCTATGATTTTCCTATTCCTATAAAATTCCTATCCTATGAACCAAAGAAGGCCTTAGGTAGCTGGAACGTAGGGTCCTTGAAGGTAAGTTACAGGAGTTAGTTGATACAGCAGTGAGGAGAGGTGTTGATATCCTATGCGTCCAAGAAACCAAAAGGAAGGGACAAAAGGCGAAGGAGGTGGAGGATACCGGCTTCAAGCTATGGCACACGGGAACAAGTACAAACAAAAATGGAGTAGGCATCTTGATAAAAAAAGCCTCAAGTATGGAGTGTTGGACGTCGAGAGGCAAGGGGACCGGATTATCCTAGTCAAGCTGGTCGTTGGGGACTTAGTTCTCAGTCCTATCAGGGTGTATGCCCCACAAGTAGGCCACAATGAGAGCACCAAGAGAGAGTTCTGGGAAGGCTGGAGGAGATGGTTAGAATGTAACTATTGGCGAGAAGCTCTTCATAAGAGACCTCAATTGCCACGTGGTTACATCTAACACAGGTTTTGAAAGGGTGCATGGGGGCTTTGGTTATGTCAGTAGGAATCAAGGAGAGGATGTCTTAAGCTTTGCTTCAGCCTACGACATGATCGTAGCTAATACCAGGGACAGAGCTGCCTTGTAAAGCACTGGGGTCAATTGACCCCAATGAAAGTAGCAGATCCTTCACTAACTTAGTACTAATCACTATACATTTATAGAAGATGATCCCACTGTAATAAACATGACCCCATTAAACTTTTTTTCTAGCTTCATCCTTGGCTAATACCCTCTTTAGAAGAGAGTCCCATCTAGTGGCTTTTAGTAGTGGTCAACACTCTAGCTTGATTGATTTAGTCCTCAAGAAGAGAAGACAAGCGTGCTTGCCTAGATTGAAGGTCATACCTGAGAGAGTGTTGTCCCTCAACATAAGCTTGTGGTGGCTGACTTCCGTTTTGGGCTCGTGTCCATCGGGATAAGGGCACCAAAATGCTAGAACGAAGTGGCGGAAGCTCAAGGGGGAGGCAGCTCAGGCTATCAAGGACCCTGGGGAGGAAGGAGGTGATGCAAACAATATGTGGATGAAGATGGCAACTTGCATTCGGGAGGTGGCTTCAGTGGGCTTTGGGGTGACTAGAAGTAGAAGCAAACCTAAAGATACCCGGTGGTGGACCGATGATGTCCAAAAGGCTATTAAGGAGAAGAAAGATTGTTGCAGACGCCTAGTGCAGACATCATAGAGAAGTACAAGGTGGCAAAGAAGAGCGCAAAGCGAGCTGTGAGTGGAGCAAGGGGTCGGGTGTATGAGGACCTCTACTAGCGTTTAAACACGAAGGAAGGCGAAAGGGACATCTATAAGATGGCCAAGATCCGACAGAGGAAGGTGAGGGATGTCAACCAAGTCAAATGCATCAAGAACGGAGCAGATCGGCTTTTGGTGAAGGACGAGGAGATCAAGCATAGATGGCAAGAGTACTTCGACAAATTGTTCAATGGAGAGAAGAGCTCTACCATTGAGTTGTATGACCCCTTTGATGGTACCAACAGACGTTTTGTGCGATGAGTCTAGGAGTTTGAGGTCAGGGAAGTTTTAAAAAGGATGAATGGAAGCAAGCTATGGGCCTTGATTGTATCCCCATTGAGGTGTGGAAAGGCCTTGGAGGCATAGCGATAGTATGGTTAACCAAGCTTTTCAACCTCATTTTTGGGTCAAACAAGATGCCCTAAGAATGGAGGCGGAGTATATTAGTACCAATCTTCAAGAACAAGGGGATGTTCAAAGTTGTACTAATTACCGTGGATTTAAGCTGATGAGCCATACAAAAGCTATGGGAGAGAGTCATTGAGCACCGCTTAAGAAGAATGACAAGCGGGACAAAAAATCAGTTTGGTTTCATGCGTGGGAGGTCGACCATGGAAGTCATTTTACTAGTACGACAACTTACGAAGAGATACATGAAGCAAAAGAAGAACCTGCATGTGGTGTTCATTGACTTGGAGAAGGCCTACGCTAAGATACCATGACATGTCATGTGGTGGCCTTGGAGAAACACAAAGTACATTACCTTCATCATGGACATGTACGATAATGTTGTGACAAGTGTTCGAACAAGTGATGGCGAGACTGATTACTTTCCAATTAATGTAGGACTTCACAAAGGGTCAACTTTGAGCCCTTATCCTTTTACTTTGGTGATGGATGAGGTCACAAGGGATATACAAGGAGATATTCTGTGGTGTATGCTATTTGCTGACGATGTGGTGGTGCTAGTCGACGATACTCAGATGGGGGTTAATAGAAAGTTAGAGTTGTGGAGATGTACTTTGGAATCAAATGGTTTTAGGCTTAGTAGAACTAAAACTGAGTACATGAGGCGTGGCTTCAGTAGTACTCGGCATGAGAAGGAGGCTAGCCTTGATGGGCTGGTGGTACCTCACAAGGACAACTTTTGATATTTGGGGTCAATGATGCAGAAGGATGGTGATATCGATGAAGGAGGTGGCATCAAATCAAAGCTTGATGGATGAAGTGACGCCAAACTTCTGGCATGTTCTGTGATGTTCTATAGGACGACATTCAACCTGCGATGTTGTATGGCTGTATGGCGCAGACTGACGGCCAACTAAAAGGCGACATGTCCCAATTGTGCATGTTGAGATGGATATGTGTCCAGACAAGAAAATATCGGGTTCAGAATGATGATATACGTGATAGAGTTGGGGTAACACCGATTGAAGAGAAGCTTGTCCAACATTGTCTGAGATGGTTTGGGCATATACAACGCAGGCCTCCAGAAGCGCCAGTCCATAGTAGACGGGATGAACGTGTTGATAATATCAAGAGAGGTTGGGTAGACCAAACTTGACATGGGAGGAGTCCGTTAAGAGAGATTTGAAGGATTGGAATATCACCAAAGAACAAGCCATGGACAGGGGTGCGTGGGACTTGCCTTTTGAGATCTTATGGGTTTCAGTTCTAGCCAACCCCACCTTGTTTGCGACTAGAAGATGTTTCGATTTTCAGAGGGATTTATACTTGGTATACTTGTAGTTCAATAAGTCTTCTTTGCTTATTTATTGACAGTTTTTTCCGCATTTCTGCTCTCTCTTGTTTGATGTATGTAATTGATATTTTGACGAGGTATTCAGAGAAGTTGCCACACTTTCACGATTGCAGCATCAGCATGTTGTTCGTTACTACCAGGTGAATATTTTATACATAAGTTTTTTTTTCCATTGAAGTTATTATTATGTTCAAGTTTAGGAGATCATACAATTATATCTCACCTGTCTTTGTGATACTAGGCATGGGTTGAAACTGAATATGGTCAACATAATGTTGTGAACACTGGGGGGTCACGCACTGCTGAGAGCTCTATGTACAGTTTCGACGAGATCAGCTTGTCAGATTCAGGTGCTGGAAATAAGCAGGAATGCACATACTTGTACATCCAAATGGAGTATTGTCCTAGGTATGTTCATTACGCAATTAGTGCACTAGGGAAGTTTTATTGGAACACAGGGTCTAGAGCTGGTCTTGCTTTATTATGGTGAAACTACGTTAGTGTACAACAATTGAAAGAAACCAGAGAAACATCGGAGGAGTAACAATGCTGCATCTCTCGACTCTCAGTACCTGGAACTTCAAATAACTTTCACTACGTAAAGCTATGCTACTGTTATCTCTAAAGAAATGAGTGACATTTATACGAGGAGTCGATGTCCTATATGCACCAGACCTAGTCATAGTCTGAATTTTGTTTGAGGAGCTCAGGCAGGCAGTCTTTTCATGGTTGGGCAGTGCTAAAGTTCACCTGTAAGCTTGATTGCTGACCAGACAGTTTTTGGTGTAGTTGTTTTACCTTACACATCCACTTTACGAATAATAGAAGCTAATTATTTCAGAATAAACAGAGTAGACTTACAATAATAAAAGGGCTAATTGTAAACTTCTAAGCTGGGTCATGGGCACGATCTTTGGCCTGAGAATTCAGATGTGGGACTGTGACTACCCAATCATTCTATTTCTTATTTTGGTCATTTAGTGACACATAATGTTACCTATGCTATTGATAATGGTTTCTCTTTACCTAACTTTGTTTTGTGTGTTGTTTTCAGAACCCTGCGACAGGACTTTGAGACATATAGTTCATCTTTCAATGTCGACCATGCATGGCACCTATTTCGACAAATCGTGGAAGGCCTAGCACATGTTCATAGTCAAGGCATCATACACCGGGACTTGACACCTAGCAACATATTTTTTGATGTGCGCAACGACATCAAAATTGGAGATTTTGGTCTTGGTAGGTGAACTTTCCTAGTTATATCCGGAACTGACATTTCTTTGCAGTCGGTTGGATTTATATTTTCATTCTAAATGGTATGTACTGGTTAAGCAACAAATCATGTGGTTTCATAGATATAGTTATTGGCAATATTTTATTTCTTCCCGGAGTTGTGATGTTGATTGGTTGGATACTGTCATCTTGACATGAAGTGTTAACATGACGTACAAAGTTACCACTTCAGTTTTTTCTCTCCAGTATATTGACATTTGAATGTTAAATGAACCCACAAAATAGTTCAGATGTAAATTGTCATGAATATCTTGGCAGAATTTTGGGGGTTTGACATCCTGAATTGCAGATATTTTCTATTTAGTTAATTACCCTGTTTTATGTGAAGTGTAACTCTAGGTGATTGAGGAAAGTTTGAACTGACACCATTTTAATCATTTTTTCAGCCAAATTTCTAAAGCTGGAGCAGCTGGATCATGACCAATATATTCCTACTGAAGGAATGGGTGTTTCAATGGATGGAACAGGTCAAGTAGGCACCTATTTTTATACTGCACCAGAGGTAGAACAGAAGTGGCCACAGATAAACGAAAAGGTCAGAATAGAGTTCTATTTTTTCATTTAAAAAAAAAGAACAAATAGATATATCTTTGTTGAGAATTAGTTAGAGTATTTCTTATGATAATAGCAACTTAATACCAGTTGTAGTATTTTCTAAACTTCTTGGGTTTTTATCTTGGTTATTTTCAGGTTGACATGTACAGTGCGGGTGTTATATTCTTTGAGCTTTGGCATCCATTTTCAACAGCAATGGAAAGACATCTTGTTCTCACTGATCTTAAACAGAAAGGCGAGTCTCCAGTATCATGGTCAACACAATATCCTGGTCAATCAAATCTATTAAAACGCTTACTATGTCCAAGCCCGTCCGAACGTCCATCTGCGATTGAGCTTTTGCAAAATGACTTGCCTCCTCGGATGGAGGACGAGTGGTTAAACGGTAAGTTTTGACTTTTCTGCATTAACATCAGGTCGTACCATTTGAAGAACAGATCATTAGGCGATGTTTAATTGATGACTGCTAATTCTTTTAATTGATGAATTTTAAGTTTCTTCTATTTTGTGTGGCCCCTCTGCACAAAAACAGGGGGGGGGGGGGTCATTTCTCTGTTTTATGCCTTTATGTGCTCATGTCTGTGCTTTATACTTTGTTTTCTCGAACACGTACTAGACTGCTTTTGTATTAAGAAGAGCACCAAAGCGGTGCTAAATTTATAATTGGTGACAACAACAAAAAACAAAATAAAACTTTACATGGGCAATTGTGCTGCACAAATATAGACTGTGCTTTGTACTTTGTTGATTTTTGACTGCAATTGTGCTCCTCCAACAATAGACTGTTTGTCTGCTCTATGGTGCTCGCTTTGTGTGCTCTGTAATTTAATAAATTGGTGGATATTATTATCATCATGGGCCTTTCAGGCAACTTGTTTCAGCCTTTTCCTTGTATATGGATATTGAATATATTTGAAGTGGCAGTTCAATCTTTTTTACTTATTATGTCTGCCTTTGTCCACTTGATGCAGATGTACTTAGAATGATACAGACACCTGAAGACACTTACGTTTATGATCGAGTTATATCTACAATATTTAATGAAGATCGACTGGTCGCCAAAATGCAATGTCAGCATGAAAGCAGTAAAAAAACCACTTATAAAAATGATAACAGTGAACTCTTGGATTCCATTATTGAGGTTAGCAAAGAGGTTTTTAAGCGACATTGTGCTAAAAGGTTCCAGATATCACCCTTGCATACATTGGATGGAAAATTTACTGAAAATAGGTGTGTTTGAATTCTAGTCTGCTTACCTTATGAATATTTAATGTGTGAAGAAGACAAACTAGTGATTGTTCCATCACAACTACTCTTTGCTGACATTTATATTATTATTTTTATTATTTGCAAATTTGTAGTGGAAAGACAGTGAAGATCCTAACACAAGGAGGAGAGATGCTAGAACTTTGCTATGAGCTGCGAACACCATTTGTTATGAACGTTGCTGCTAACCAGGTCTATAACAAGTGTCACACTTGTTTTTTTGTGGCCCTTATCTAATTGTGTGACTGTATGCCTTGATTGTCTTTACATCTTATTTGCTCCCAACTTTCAGATCTATTTCTTCTATTTCCTATTTCCTTTAGAAATAGGGCGATTGCTGTGTAGGGGAATTGATCTGGAAATCGGGGTTGGGATGCAGTGATCAGGGAACTTGGGCACAAACTTGATCAGGGTAACTGTTGTCATGAGAATCGATCAGAAATAGAAATCGAGATGATACCGAGAAAAGATAAAAAACAATCTGTCTGAGTTAGAGAGCAGGAGTTGTGTGCGGTGGGAAGAAAACCTAGGGCTCTGATACCATGTGAGGAAGTATGCAAATGTGCAACTTATATTTCCATAAGGCCATAGGCCGATAGCAGCTTTATTTCCATAAGGCCATTTTTTTTTGCGGGGGATTTCCATAAGGCCATTGGCTGATAGCAAATTGTATTTCCATAAGGCCATAGGCAGAAAACCCCGTATACAGTGGAGATACTACACAGCTAATTCATGGAAAGCATATACAACTCTTAACAGATTCTAGAATGGAAATGTTTCTAATGAATGGTAGTAAACCATTTGTTCCAGACTAGTGTAGTAAATTTGAATGTGCGTCTTGTGTAATGATTTCACTCATTCATTTTAAGAGTTGTAAGAGATTGCCAGTGAGTACAATGATGTATAGCTAACAGCGAATACTTTTACACAATTCACTTGCAGTTATCATCATGTAAGCGTTATGAAATATCATGGGTTCACAGAAGAGCAGTTGGCCATTCAACTCCTTATCGTTTTCTTCAGGTAATGTTCTATTTATATAATTATTATTTACTGTCAAGCTGGATTATAGCCATATCTTTCTTTGTCTACTGTTTCACTGTCATGAAATCATTTCCAGATTCCTTCTCTAAGATTATGTTCATGCCTTTTTAGGGTGATTTTGACATCATTGGAGGTTCTTCACCAATAACACATGCCGAAGTTATCAAGGTAATACATTTTCATGTGGTATCATTTGCCTTGTTTCTGTGACTGCATTTTGCGGTGATCTTATATTCTTTAGATTATGTTTCATTTGCAACAATGCATTTCGAAGTAGGCATTTATCTTAGAAATTTTTTTTAATGTTGAAGATGTACTTTTGTATCGTGACATAAACAATTACTCCATGCAACCATAGGTAGCTTTGGACCTTGTGAGACGTTTTTACAATTCTAAGGCAATAGTTATTCGGCTGAATCATAGCAAACTCGCTGAAGCAGTTTGTTCCTGGGCAGGAGTTCCTCAGGAACGAAGACAGAATGTTGCTGAGGTATGCTATTTTGCCTTAACAGTTTCTGTAATTTGCGGAATCATTTTAGCTGATACTTATCCTTTCCTGTTGTTCAGTTTCTATCTTCTACTCTTGTTCAATATTGCCCAAATAAGGCGGATCGTAAGTCACAGTGGAGTTTGATTCGAGGGCAACTATTACAGGTATAACCTGCTTCCACGAGTAGGAAGTGTGAAGTTTGTTTATAATTCACACGCTTCATTAAATGTGTCACAAGTTATCTTATGTGTTTCATTGTGTTTTGTGAATTGAATATACTGGTTATTTCTGCGAGTCTTGTAGTTACACACCTGAACATCATAAAAGAGACATTTTGTGGCAAATAATTTTCAGTGTTTAGGCTAATTTATTGAATCAACCAGGATCTTCGTCTTTCTGAAGAAGTTGTTGAGAAGCTGCATAAAGCAGATCAGCGGTTTTGTGGATCTGCAGATCTAGTACTTGCTAGATTAAGAGGGACCCTTTTCTATGGTACTGGCTATTACATTTCTTAACATAGCTCCTTACACTAGGAATTTCTATGATGGCATCATTGTGTGTTTCCTGTTGTAGATAAATCTGCTTGCAAGGCTCTTGATGATCTCTCCACTTTCCTCAAATGTTTGAGGGTATGGTCAGTTGAAGAACATATTGCTATTGATGTACTTATGCCTCCTTCAGACTATTACTACACGGATCTGTTTTTTCAGGTGATGAACTGTATCTTTATATCTTCTCTTTTCTGGAATTCTAAAGCATTGGTGAACAGTCCGATTGTATCTTTGGAGAGAATTATTTTTCAGTTCTCATGATATGCAGTAGTATCACCAAAGAGCTAGCTATGGACAGGGGTACGTGGAAGCTTGCTATCCATGTGCCAGAGCCATGAGTTGGTTGCAAGATCTTATGGGTTTCACCTCTAGCCTACCCCAACTTGTTTGGGACTAAAGGCTTTGTTGTTGTTGTTGTTGCATGATATGCAGTATAGGCTGTACATCATTCTCGTCTTATATTTACCATAATGTAATGAGAATATGGTAATGGGAATAAATAGTACTGTATTTTTCTTCTCAATCTCAACTTGTGTTAAGTTCAGTCACATAGTTTAAAACATGATTTGTTAATATGCGCAAAGCATACGTTACTGCTTGATGACTTATTAGTCATCAATATGGCAATAAAAAGTACTGTATTATTCTTAATCCCAACATTTGTTAAGTTCAAAGTCACATGGTTTAAAAGATGATATGTTATATGTGCACTTAATGTTTGATGATATAATATCTCAGTTAACCATGCTTTATCACAGATCTACTCAAAAGAAGGTAGTCCTGCGTCGAGTTCCCATGAAAAGCTGCTTGCTGTTGGCGGGCGATATGATATGTTGATGGAAAATGCTTGGGATAAGACACATGTAAGTTGTTCTTGATGCTACTGTATGCTTGAGGGGAACTTAAAAGAATTAATGGAACTGTTTGCAGTAACAAGTAACTACATATAGATGGCACGGAATCCTTAGAGCAACTCCAAAGGGCCGACCCATTTCGTCCGCATGCGTCCGTTTGGGTCGGCGCGGACAAAAGTGGCGGCCCAACGCGCCGACCTAAACCCAAATCACGTGCGCGTCGCTTCCGCGCCAACGCATTTGCGGCCCAAATTTGCGCCCCAAATGCGTCGGCGCGGACGTCGAACGGACGCTTCGCGCGCCTTCCCGCTGTCCGCCGCGTCCCCACATGGCGGCCGTCCAACTACCCACTGCCCACGCAGTCCTTTTTTAAGCCGACCGTGCGGCGGGGCCGTCCTCATCCAAACTCGCCGTCCACATCTGCCATCCTTTGCTCCCTCGTCGCCGGCAAGCCCTAGCCACCACAACCACATCGAGATGGGCCTCTTCTCCGGCGCCAGCGGCAGCAAGGCCAAGGGCAAGTCCCCGCCACCCCTTTCCACCCGCCTCCGTCGGCGCCAGCGCCTCGCCGGCAGAGGCAGCGCGTGAATGTGCCAGTGCACCAGGCGGAGTGGCACTGGCAGCACCGGCAGCCTCTGCCGTATCCCGACGTGACGCTGCCGCACGACTGGCATCTGGATCCAGATAGGATCCCAGTGCCGGCGGCGCCGCGATCGGCTCGTGCTCACGCGGAGGAGGTGCGGCGTCGGCGGGCGCTGCTGACGCCGGAGCAGCGCCGCGACCCCGCCTACGCAACCGACTCGCCCAACTGGGCGAGGTGGTTCGCCTTCGAGCACGAGGAGGCGAGGCGATGGGGCGTGTGCGAGGTTGACCGGAGGTCGCCGCCACCGGCGCTCGTCGTCCGCGAGGAGGACCAGGCGGCGGAGGACGCCTACCAGGCGGCCCTTGCGGCCGTCTGCCGGGAGAGCGAGGAGGACGAGCGGCGCAGGGCGGAGGCGGCGAAGGCGGAAGAGGAGGCTCGGTACGAGGCGTTAATGGCGCATGCCCTTGCCCTCTCCGCGGCGGGCGACAGTGTGGTGCCGCCGGTGGCCCCGCCGTCCCCCATCAAGCCGGAGCCGGAGTGGGAGCCGTCCCCCATCGAGCGCTACTCCTGGATGGGAGTAGTGCGCGAGTGGGTACGCGTGCCGCTGGTCTGGATGGGAGCGACGCCGGCGCAGGAGCAGGCGTACCTCGAGCACTGGCGCAAGATCAGGGTGGCCGAGGAGTGCCGCGACGGCGAGTACCTCGAGATGCTCGAGCGCGACCTCGAGGAGGAGCAGCGCAAGGCCGAGGAGGCGCGCCAGGCCGCGGCTGCACAGGCGGCCGCACACCCCCCGCGCCGGCACTGCCTGGGCCGGCACTGCCCGACATGACGGCGCTCTGGAACACGGCGTTCGCCTGGGCCGGGCCGGCGCCAACGCTCATCGACCTCACGGACCCCGAGGACGACGACGACGACGCCTAGGGCAGCGCGTCGCCTCGTAGTTTAGGCTGTTTTTATTTTTTTTAAATGCAAATGTGGACGCGTGGACTCTCGCCGGCCTTCGTGGCCGGCTTTAATGTTTAATTAATGCTGTTTCTCTTTTTTAATATGCATGCGTTCATTTTTTTTGTGCCGTCAAAATGGGTTCAGGCCAGCGTTGGGCGCACGCGCCGACCCAAATGCGGAAGCGGACATCATGTCCGTCTGGCCGACCCAAACGGACAAAAAGCGGACGAGATCGCCGTCCGTATGGGTCGGCCCGTTGGAGTTGCTCTTAAGGACATCTTAAATCTTCCAAACCCCTTTTATTCAATACTCGCCCATCGAAGTGGATTTGCTAGGGAATGGGTGTACATAACAGAAGGGTGCTTTACCACTGCACCGGCTGTTCTATTGTGCAGCTCTTTCACCAGCAATGTGATGGGAGGTGTACATAACTCTATTTCTTCCTTTAGCACTGATGTCCGGAAATACTTGTCCAAGGAATGGATGTATCTAGATGTATTTTAGTTCTAGATACATCCATTTGTATCCATTTCTACGACAAGTATTTCCGGAAGGAGGGAGTATATACCTTGACAGGGAGGCTTCTGGCCTGTGCTTCAGAAAGATGCAAAGGAGATGAGTCATGAGATGGAACTTTTGTGGCATTAGAACTGAAGGAGTGACTAGGGGGGTATAGAAACTTTTCACTGGCACCAGATGGGAAATGGGGAGAAGTGCAAAATGTGGAAGGAAAAGTAGGTCTAGAAACTTTTCTCAATTTTCTGTACCGTAGCCATCCCCTAGATACGCCGTTTGTTTTGATAGGAAGCTGCTCAAGCCGTATGATAAATGACATTTTGATCTCATCTGCTTAGAAACTCACTCTGCATTCTTCGATCATGACCTTTAGACATTCAAGTGCTGGTGATTCCTCGGAACGAGAAAACAAAGGAGTTATATAATTGTTGTTACCACAATATTTTCCCCTGTGAATGCTTATCATGCGATCAAAATGAAAGACTGCCAAGTGATTAACTTGTATTTGATAACCTGCACAGAAAACCAAACCCCCGGGTGCTGTTGGTGTGAGCATTGCACTTGAGAAATTCCTTCCTAATAATCCTTCATCTGACGTTGGGTTGCCAAGGTTACACAACTGATCATCTATCTTTTCTGCATTTCACATCCCCCTTTAATGGGTCACTGAGATTTCTTTAGACGCACTAATATTTTTTGGACATCAGGATTGAAAATAGCATCAGTGTACTTGTATGTTCAAAGGGTGGCGGCGGACTCTTAAACGAGCGCATGGAACTTGTTGCAGAACTTTGGGAAGCTAACATAAAGGTGAATTCTACACAAGCCTTGCAGATTATATATATTATATTTTCAGTCAGTGCTGATAGATTTACTATTATTAGGCCCAGTTTGTTCCTCAGGAAGACCCAAGTCTTCAAGAACAATATGAGTACGCCAGTGATCATGACATCAAATGCCTTGTGTTTATCACTGAAGCAGGTCTTTCGCAAACAGATCTTGTGAAGGTAAATATGTTGAGGTTATATTACCTTATTGTGTTTTTACACTGTTAAGAAGTGGTATTTTATCATTGTCACAAAATAAAAAGAGCCTGTGACATGAATACCAGAATGATGTGCACTGATTTGCATTTGGACCATCTGCTTCTATTGTGAGTACAAATCTTAAGTTTTACGGGTTTTTTTAACCTAGTTTTACAGGTTCTTGACAGTACCTTCTTGCTGGGAAGACTTCTTGAGTGTCTTGTACGAATAATTTCAACATATTTTAAAAACATTGGATTTTGTTTCTTTATTTTGGATAATCATTGAGTAACTAGTTCCATCTGAAAATCTAGTACTCCCTCCGTCCGAAAAAGCTTGTCTCTCAAATGGATGTATCTAGCATTCAGATTGAACCAGTGACTCAATGATTATCCAAAATAAAGAAACAAAATCCAATGTTTTTTAAAAGATGTTCTTTTATTCTAATGTAGTACGGAGGCACACTAAAAACATCATGCAAAATACTCCCTCCGTTCCTAAACTACATACGGAGCAAAATGAGTGAATCTACACTCTAAAATATGTCTATATACATCCGTATGTAGTTTGTAGTGGAATCTCTAAAAAGACTTATATTTAGGAACGGGGGGAGTAGTGAACAATTTAGGATAGATGGAAACTTGACAGTTGATATGTCTATTTCGACGAGGAAAATTAGCAACAAGGAAAACCACAGATTGTTCTATCTGCACTTAGTGAATCACTAATGCACTTAGGATTTTTGAGATTACTAATGTTGCTATGTTTTTGTTATCTTCGGTTCAGGTTAGACATCTCGATGCAAGAAAGGAGAAAGATGTTGAAAAGGAAGAAATTGTGAAGTTCCTGTCTGAAGCAATATCTTTACAGTTCAAAAATCCTACAATCTGGAGTTGATTGGCAATCTGCTCGTTAGTGAATTTTGTTCAGGTTTGCTATTCCAAAGGATCAATCGATATCAGACTTTTTATCTACCTGTCCTGGATATAATCTTTCCTATGGTCAGGTTAGTTTCCATTATTTTCTCAAGTTCCATCTTTTTCTGCGGCTGAGCCAGTTTGTGGTTACTGATATTTTTCTCTTTGAACTTCCAGGTGAAAGCAGTGTTGCCTTTCCAAACATTTTGACCGACACCAAACGCATTCATGATGCTACAGTACAATATTGCAAGGTGACTGGTGGCTTTGTGCAATCTTGGTTGTCCCTGCATGGGCCAAGATTATTCGGTGTGTCCCCAGTTCAAGAAAAGTGATTTGATTTGATGGCCTGGTGTAATCCTGATTGTCCTAGAGCAGTATCGCAGTCGATGCAAGCTGACGGGTAGCTGTTGTACGGCAATATTGGCTGCCACCATTCTGTGGATAGCTAGATGGGGAGAGTTGCTTCTGCGATGTGACTATGGAGCTGCAATCCTGCACAACGTTCTTGTTGATAGCGGAACGGCTGTGCAACAGGCTCACCTAGTTACGCCCTTTGCAATTTTTTGGCTTCAAATTCTTACAGAAGGCAGTCTTGTGCATAGTTCAAATTGTTTACAATCATGTACAGGCCAATTTAACTTCTTTGATGCTCATAGGGAATGCCCAGTTTGCCAGTGCAGTTTTGCTACATATCAGTCAGAGTAGAGTGTATGTAACCTGTGCACGGTGCTAGAGAGCATCACTTGATTCAACTCAAGTGTTTCCGTCACTGTGCCAAGTACCAACCCGGCATGAGAGGCCGGTGTCGTGACGTTGATCTTTGCAGTTGTCACCTCCCGTTTGAGCCCTTTGTCAAACTGAACACCACATGATTAGGTAAAGCGAGCTGCTGTCCGTCCGTGCCCGTCACTGCCAGGACCATTCTATCAGTTCCTGTTCTTTATTCGCACTAGGCGAGCACTGCTCGGCTGCCCGTCGGAAACTCACGCCTTGTACTGCGCGGTGCACATGGAATGCCACCATTCGAGAAGGAATCTATCGCCCTCCTATCTCCCAAGTCTCCTCCTACACTATTAAGCTAACCCGGCATGTCCAGACGATTCTTAGCACGGGGATTAATCTACCAAATCCATGCACGCGCTTCGCGAACCACAGGTCAGTTCCGGTCTGACTGCCACCCTTTTCAATTCAGGCTACATTATACAGCGCCAAGGATGAGCTGCAATCCAGTGAAGCCAGCTGCAGTATGTGCATGTACCCGCGGAATGAGAGGGCGCCGGCCTGTCGGCGGTTCGGCACGTGCGGCCCGCACGGGCCCCCACGTGCGGCAGCGCGCACATCTGTCGCTCCGTGCGCCGTCGATGTCCGATCGGACGGCGAGATCGCGGTCGACGGTCGACGGTCGACGACCGAGATCCGCATCCGACGGTACAGTGGGGACTGCTTGCTCCACGCGTTTTTTTTTGGATGCCTCACGCGGTTTCGGTTGACCTGTAGTTTTCTTGACCTTTCTTTTCTCTCCGGTGCCTCTGCGGCTCCATAACTTGAATATGAAGAGGAGTGCAGACCAACTACCTGCCAAAACGCGTTTGCATGCGACTTGATGACAAGGGCCGGCCACCGTTTTCGTCGGTATATACTTTGGGAGCTCTCGCTCCTCACCTGGCATGGCCACAGGTGTCTCCAGCCCCCAAACGTAGGAGGTACTATCGGCGGCAGCATATCCCGTTCTCTTGTTTAGGAGGAACGGGCGTTCAGACAATCAGACGTGACAAGATGTTCGCTTTATATTAACACAAATGGTTCTGTATGCCAGTGCACTTAACGAGCAATATGGAAAGTGGTTTGTCCATATGTTTGCAGCATTTCTCTTCGTTTATTGGGGTATATATATGTATATTGAGTGGGTAGTACGTGCCAGCAAGTCTTTTAGTATGAAAACAGGTAGATATATGTATATTGAGTGGGTCACCGGTATTGTACCAGAACCACCGGAAGGGATCCGGAGTCCACCAGGTGGGGCCACCTGTCACGGAGGGCCCCATGGGCTGAAGTGACGTGGGAACCAGTCCCTGTTGGGCTGGTGCGCCACCCTTGGGCCTCCCTTGCGCCTAGGGTTGGAAACCCTGAAGGGGTGGGGGCACCTCCACCTGGCTTGGGGGCCAAGTCACCCCTAGGCCGCCGTCCCTCCCATTAGATGCGATCTCTAGGGACCGGCGCCCTCCCAGGGCCCCTATATATAATGGAGGGGAGGGAGGGTAGGAGAACCCAAGCCCTGGCGCCTGATACGTCTCCAACGTATCTATAATTTTTGATTGCTCCATACTATATTATCTATTGTTTTGGACTATATTGGGCTTTATTTTTCACTTTTATATTATTTTTGGGACTAACCTATTAACCGGAGGCCCAGCCCAGAATTGCTGTTTTTTTGCCTATTTCAGTGTTTCAAAAAAAACGGAATATCAAACGGAGTCCAAACGAAATAAAATCTTCGGGAACATGATTTTCTCACCGAACGTGATCCAGGAGACTTGGACCCTGCTCCAAGGAACAAAAGAGGCGGTCACGAGGGTGGGGGCCGCCCCCCCCTAGGGCGCGCCCCCTGCCTCGTGGGCCCCTCGTTGCTCCTCCGGCGTATTTCTTCCTCCTATATATATACACACGTACCCCCAAACGATCAGAACAAGAGCCAAAAATCTAATTCCACCGCCGCAACTTTCTGTATCCACGAGATCCCATCTTGGGGCCTGTTCCGGAGCTCCGCCGGAAGAGGGCCGTCATCACGGAGGGCTTCTACATCATCATAGCCTCTCCGATGAAGTGTGAGTAGTTTACCTCAGACCTTCGGGTCCATAGTTAGTAGCTAGATGGCTTCTTCTCTCTCTTTGAATCTCAATACAAAGTTCTCCCCCTCTCTTGTGGAGATCTATTCGATGTAATCTTGTTTTTGCGTGTGTTTGTTGAGACCGATGAATTGTGGGTTTATGATCAAGTCTATCTATGAATAATATTTGAATCTTCTCTGAATTCTTTTATGTATGATTGGTTATCTTTGCAAGTCTCTTCGAATTATCCGTTTGGTTTGGCCAACTAGATTGGTAGTTCTTGCCATGAGAGAAGTGCTTAGCTTTGGGTTCGATCTTGCGGTGTCCTTACCCAGTGACAGAAAGGGAAGCAAGGCACGTATTGCATCGTTGCCATCGAGGATAACAAGATGGGGTTTATTTCATATTGCATGAATTTATCTCTCTACATCATGTCATCTTGCTTAAGGCGTTACTTTGTTTTTAACCTAATACTCTAGATGCATGCTGGATAGCGGTCGATGAGTGGAGTAATAGTAGTAGATGCAGAATCGTTTCGATCTACTTGTCATGGACGTGATGCCTATATACATG